>NW_006207730.1:97078-98970 GCF_000334495.1 Tupaia belangeri chinensis
TTTCTTTTTTGGGGGGGGGGGTGGCGTGATACTTGAACATCCTGAAATTTCATACAAAAATCTATATGTATACACTTTTTCTCCTGAAGAGAGATTTCATGTTTTTTTTGTTTGTTTGTTTGTTTTAGAGAGATTTTTGCTATAGGCTGTCTGTGCTCACCAGAGACAGAGAGAGACAGAAAGCGAGAAATCACTCTGGAGGGATGGCTACGTCAGAATCCCTTCTCCATTTTCCTCCCAGGATCTTGGACATGCATGAACATGTGCCCGACATGAATTCTGAGCCACTGGGTCCGGGACTTAAACCACAGTGATTACGTGGGAATTCAGTAACATATCATTACACCATCTGCAGGTCCCATAGCTTTTATGAAGTTACCAAAGGGGTTCATGACCCATGAAAGTCAAGAACCACTGCTGGAAACATTTTTTACTATAAAAGCTTTCAGGCTCTTCTGCCTTCTTCCCTAATAGGAAGCATTTTATATCATTTAATAAGTAACTGTCATACCACCATTTGAGGCAGCCATCTAACTAACACAAAGGTCAATTCCAAGTCCATGAATTACCACCCTCTTCCCTAGATATACCTAAGTCACAGGAATGAAATATACAAGGGCCTTAGAACATATAGAACCCTTGGGACCAGCAGGTGGCGTGGTGGTTAAGGCACTGGATGGTCCCCCCAGGGCGGCCACCGGTCAAGTCCTAGACCCAGCTTACTTTCTCACCTTCTCTCTCACTTTCTGTCTGTGTGTATCTCTCTGGTCAAATTAAAAATGAATGAATAAATAAAGCTCAATAAATAATTAAAAAAAAAGAACATATAGAACCCTTAGTGAATTCTGGATTAATCTAGTGGTGCTTTGAATAGGTTCTTTTGCTACTTCTCTCATTTCTCTGCATATGGAGGGCTCATATACTCTCTGCTCTTTCCTTCTCTACTTCCCTTCTATGATTTGGCTCTTTATTACCGTTTAGAGTTCTAGCTCTTCAGCATCAATTCTTTTAAACCAGTATTTTTGAAACCCTTTTGTCTTAGTAAAAGAAACCTTTCTTCTCAAGTATTTATATGGAACCCTGATATATAATAAGCAGATAAAATCTGCCTTGGCTAAATCGGAACCCTGATATATAACAAGCAGATAAAATCTGCCTTGGCTAAATCAGAGAAGGCATTCCATCATTCCCCATATCCAGATAATATGATGGACTCTAAGGAAGAAATGGAAAGCCACTATCCTAGACCTTATGGTTGTTCTAGATTCACCATAGTGGGCCATCATGGAAACACTCTGTATTACCCTAGGATCCTCCACCTCATGACCATTCTGACTCTAGGCGACTTTTGCCACCTGCCCTTTTCTGTTTCCAAGCTGCTAAAGAGAGCTAAGAAATTACAGACTTGTGTAGAATGGGTCAGCTACAAATCTCTGTTATCACAGTTTGGTTAACACCGCTCTTGCTCAGCATCCTTTTGTACATCTTTACAGTGGAGATAAGACTGTCTATTCCTTGGGGACACAATGGTAATGTAACACTCTGAGAGGCCAAACACATGGGGAGGTTCCAGGTTCACAACTAGAGACTCCCTGAGTATGCCGGGAAGGCACATGCTTATGATCTGGGGCCAGCTAAAGCTGGGGATGGATTGTAGCATAAATACCCTTTTTCTCTCTGTGTCTCTTGCTCATGGAAAAAGTTAATGAACTCAAAAAATAAAAAAAGTTGAGACCCAGCAGCAGGCCTCTGGCCAGCCAGCAATTCTGAGGCAGGGACATCACTGCCAACCTACCTAACCTGCAGACCCCAGCCCCAGCGTCTACCCACTAGCATGTCCTGTCCCCAGCTGCAGGCCACAGACAGACCCAGAGGCAGGCCCCTGGCCCGCC
>NW_006207730.1:103694-117226 GCF_000334495.1 Tupaia belangeri chinensis
ACAAAACCCTGGCTTTTGACAGAAAGTGGAAGAATATGGAAGATTTACTGCTGAGTGAAGCAAGCCAGGCTATGAAGGAGAGACACTGTATGTCCCCACTTAATATATACCCAATGTCCGCACTCTATAACTGAAACTGACGGGCTAAAGGATGTACAAACACAAGAGGTGGATGTGAATGCCAGATGTGGGGTGTGTGGAGGAGAGGGGCCTGGGGAAGAACATTTGGAGGAGGGATACGAAGACAGCATTGTTGAGACAGGGAGGTAATGTTGCTATATTTTGATCAACTAGACCGGGGAGAAATGTTCATATATTGAAATGATCATGTTGTAAGTTAAATAATGTAATAAAAATGCTAATTAATTAATTAATTAATTAATTTTTTAAAAAAGTTGAGACCAGCAAATGGCATAATGTTTAAGTTGCTGGACTCCCACGTAGTCAACTGGACCCAGCAGTCCTATATCCTGGACCCAGCAGCTTAAAACTCACACCAGGCACACATGTGTGTGTACCCAAGACCCTGAGAAGAGAATGGAGAAGTGACTGTGGTGCGGCCATACGCCACAGCAGATGATTTCTTGCTTTCTGTCTGTCTGTCTCTCCAGCAAGTGCATGCACCCTATAGCAAAAATCTCTCTAAAAACTAACTAAATAAAATTTTTTCAGGACCGGCAGGTGGCATAGTGGTTAAGGGTGCTGGATTCCCACATGGCCGACTGCAGTTTAAGTCTCGGACCTGGTGGCTTGCTTTTGCTCTCTCTCTCTCTCTTTCTGGTCAAATTTAAATAAATAAAGTTAAATAAAATAATTCATAAAATAAAATAAAAATTTAAAAAGTCTGTTTCATGGAAAAAATGTAAAAATACACATGACATTGGTTTTAAGTAACAATGCAAATATTGCTAGCTGATGATGAAACTAAGGCTAGGAGGGGCAAGATGATGTTCTATCTATTAAATGTTAGAAACTGAACTGCTCCCCCTCATCCCTAGGTCTGTCCAACTCCAAAGTCCAAGCTTTTCTACTACACCATATTACTTCCATCTCCCAGAGACATTTCCAAGTATCTATTATTATCAAATTAACAGGCTGGGCACCAAGGGAAACTGATACAATTAGAATACAAAGATACAATTAATCACATCTCTGACTATAAGAAGTGTCAAGTGTAGAGACTGACACATAGTTATACAGCAATAATTAACACAAACTAGGGGCTATAGTATGTAGAAGGGTGATAAAATAGGGAGAGGCTTCAAACATTTGCTCTCCTCTGTAAGTGCATCTATCTGTACCTTGTGTCTCTTTCCTCTGGTTGCTCTTTCCTTTAACTTCTTTCTGCCTTAACTTTCCCCAAGTTTTATCTTTGACTTCTTCTCTTTCTATATTGTTATCCTCAGCAAATTCATCCATACCCATCAAAGCAGTGGGTTCCTAAATTTTCTTTTCAGCCACAAAATAGTTTCATAAATTTAGTTGCTTATTTCCATCTGTCTACAGAAATAGCTATCCGGTTGTCACTCTGATTCCTCAATTCAGCAACCCCAAGACTACTTACTTACCCACATTCCACTTCTTTATTTCTGTCAAAAGAATGAAGGTGCCTGGGTGGGGTGATTTCTCTTTCTGTCTATATCTCTCAGGTGAGTACATGCCAGAGAGCAAAAATCTCTCTTGAAAAATGAAGATGCTGTTAGGTAGACTCACAATCATTCCTCAAAGGTGGGAATTAGAGACTATATAAGAAAAAACAGGTTTTGAGAGACAGAAGACATACAATTCAGGTATTTTATTTAGGACGGCCTCAGGGTTTAAAGTCATGAGTGAGAGCATTTACAGAAAATAAAGACAGACTTGAATAATTTGTTTTCTAATCATATAAATGCTTCTTATAATTTTTTTAAGAGAGCGTTTTTGCTCTAGGGTGCGTGTGCTCGCCAGAGAGACAAGAGACAAAAACCAAAAATCACCCTCTGGGGGTGATGGCCACATTGCAATCCCTTCTTCTCCATTCTCCTCTTGGGATCTGGGGCATGCATGCACATGTGCCTGGTGTGAGTTTTAAGCCACCAGGTCCAGCATTTGAACCACGGTCGATTATGTGGGAGTCAAGCAATGTAGCCATTATGCTGGTCCCATAAAAGTGTTTTTGATAACCTAGCTTCATTTTTATCCCTTCATCCTAGTACCATCATAACATTTTAAAAAACATTTTAAGAATTATTTTAATTTAATTTATTAGTATTATTATTTTAAAATTTGATATAAGGTATGTGTGCTTCTGAAAGAGAGAGAGGGAGAATGAGAAAGCAAGCTGCCAGGTCTGAGACTAGAACCACGGTCAGTCATATGAAGAGTCCAACGCCTTAAACCATCTCACCATCTGCTGGTCCCTATTATAACATGTTAAAATCTCTCTAAAAACTAACTAAATAAAATTTTTTCAGGACCGGCAGGTGGCATAGTGGTTAAGGGTGCTGGATTCCCACATGGCCGACTGCAGTTTAAGTCTCGGACCTGGTGGCTTGCTTTTGCTCTCTCTCTCTCTCTTTCTGGTCAAATTTAAATAAATAAAGTTAAATAAAATAATTCATAAAATAAAATAAAAATTTAAAAAGTCTGTTTCATGGATCAAATGTAAAAATACACATGACATTGGTTTTAAGTAACAATGCAAATATTGCTAGCTGATGATGAAACTAAGGCTAGGAGGGGCAAGATGATGTTCTATCTATTAAATGTTAGAAACTGAACTGCTCCCCCTCATCCCTAGGTCTGTCCAACTCCAAAGTCCAAGCTTTTCTACTACACCATATTACTTCCATCTCCCAGAGACATTTCCAAGTATCTATTATGATCAAATTAACAGGCTGGGCACCAAGGGAAACTGATACAATTAGAATACAAAGATACAATTAATCACATCTCTGACTATAAGAAGTGTCAAGTGTAGAGACTGACACATAGTTATACAGCAATAATTAACACAAACTAGGGGCTATAGTATGTAGAAGGGTGATAAAATAGGGAGAGGCTTCAAACATTTGCTCTCCTCTGTAAGTGCATCTATCTGTACCTTGTGTCTCTTTCCTCTGGTTGCTCTTTCCTTTAACTTCTTTCTGCCTTAACTTTCCCCAAGTTTTATCTTTGACTTCTTCTCTTTCTATATTGTTATCCTCAGCAAATTCATCCATACCCATCAAAGCAGTGGGTTCCTAAATTTTCTTTTCAGCCACAAAATAGTTTCATAAATTTAGTTGCTTATTTCCATCTGTCTACAGAAATAGCTATCCGGTTGTCACTCTGATTCCTCAATTCAGCAACCCCAAGACTACTTACTTACCCACATTCCACTTCTTTATTTCTGTCAAAAGAATGAAGGTGCCTGGGTGGGGTGATTTCTCTTTCTGTCTATATCTCTCAGGTGAGTACATGCCAGAGAGCAAAAATCTCTCTTGAAAAATGAAGATGCTGTTAAGTAGACTCACAATCATTCCTCAAAGGTGGGAATTAGAGACTATATAAGAAAAAACAGGTTTTGAGAGACAGAAGACATACAATTCAGGTATTTTATTTAGGACGGCCTCAGGGTTTAAAGTCATGAGTGAGAGCATTTCCAGAAAATAAAGACAGACTTGAATAATTTGTTTTCTAATCATATAAATGCTTCTTATAATTTTTTTAAGAGAGCGTTTTTGCTCTAGGGTGCGTGTGCTCGCCAGAGAGACAAGAGACAAAAACCAAAAATCACCCTCTGGGGGGGATGGCCACATTGCAATCCCTTCTTCTCCATTCTCCTCTTGGGATCTGGGGCATGCATGCACATGTGCCTGGTGTGAGTTTTAAGCCACCAGGTCCAGCATTTGAACCACGGTCGATTATGTGGGAGTCAAGCAATGTAGCCATTATGCTGGTCCCATAAAAGTTTTTTTTATAACCTAGCTTCATTTTTATCCCTTCATCCTAGTACCATCATAACATTTTAAAAAACATTTTAAGAATTATTTTAATTTAATTTATTAGTATTATTATTTTAAAATTTGATATAAGGTATGTGTGCTTCTGAAAGAGAGAGAGGGAGAATGAGAAAGCAAGCTGCCAGGTCTGAGACTAGAACCACGGTCAGTCATATGAAGAGTCCAACGCCCTAAACCATCTCACCATCTGCTGGTCCCTATTATAACAAGTTAACCTGTCTTTCTGCCTCTCTCTTCTAATACTCTATACACATCACTTCTTTATGCAGAACTCCAACCACACTACTATAAGCTTCTGCCCAATCAGACCACTTCTGCAAATTTAACCAACTGCTGATGAAAAATGGTATGTATGTAGTTAGGCTAAGCACGAAAATTGTTTTTCTTGTCATCATTCCCTAAACAATACAGTGTAACAATGATTTACATAGCATTTAAATTGTAGTGTTTAAATTTATCAAGTACTATTAAAACAAACCTACAGATGATTTATAGCAGATGGGAGGATATGTGTAAGTTAGATACAAATACTATGCCATTTTATATAAGGAACTAGAGCATCCTCATATTTTGGTATACTCGGGGATCCTAGAACTAATCCCTCTCAAATACCAATGATGACTATATTATCTATTCCCTGCACACACCTCAGTGCACTGTCTTTGGGCTTTGGCTCAGATTGTTTCTTCTGCTGGTCAAAAGTAACTGCATGTCAGGTTCTTTGCTAGGCATACCACACTGACAAAGAGAGAAGTGGCTCCCAACCACATGGAGTAGGGGAGTGAAACAGAATCCAGAAACAAATACAGATGAAATAAGTGCCAAGAAGGAAACAAACATGGGGCAAAAAGAGACAAAAGTAGAAGTTAAATACTTAAAAAAACATTCCATGCAAAGAGCGTAGCATGTGCAAAGATTCTAGAGGGGAGGAGCTGGGTCTGTTCAAGGAACTGAAAGATCACAGTCGCTGGAGTCTAGTGAACAAGGGGAGAATGATATACAATGAGACTGGAACAAGAGGCAGGACCAGATTGTGCAGGACCATCTCAAGTGAGAGGTGCCTGTGATAAGACAGTGGAAATGGAGAGATACAGAATGATAGAAGAAATCTTTTATAGCTAGAATTGACAGGTATCACTGATGGACTAGATACGGAAAATCAGAAAAAGGAAGAAGTTGAAGCTAACTCCTAGGTTTTGGCTTAAATACTTGGGTGAATGGTGGTACACTTACTGAAATGGTAAAGACTTGGGAGTGGGGACACATCTGGGGTCAGGTTAAGGCATGCTAAGTTTGAGATGTCTGTGAAACAACCCACACCGAGTCCTGGACACATGGGTTTGAAGGTCAAGAAGGGTCTCAGCTAGTGACATGAATATGGAAGTTAGTAGCATAAAGGCAGTGTTAATATCTTATCTGTCAGACATTAAAAAAAATATTCAGGGACCAGCAAATGGCATAATGGTTACATCACTGGACTTCCACATAGTCAGCTGTGGTTTGAGTCCCAGACCAGGTGACTTAGAACTCACACCAAGTGCATGTGCGTGCATGCCCAAAGTCCTGAGAGGAGAATAGACAAGGGTCCTTCCCCCTGGGAGGTGATTTCTTGCTTTCTCTCTCTCTGTCTCTCCACAAGCGCATGCACCCTATAGCAAAAACTCTCTTAAAAACATATTCGGGAGACCAAATATTTGGGTTATGTCACTGGACTCCCACATAGTTGGACCACGGTTCTAGTCCCAGACCTGGTGTAAATAGTTACATCACTGGACTCCTACATAGTCGACCATGATTCTAGTCCTGGACCCAGTAGCTTAAAACTCACACTGGGTGTATGTGCATATGTGCCCAAGATCCCAAGAGGAGAATGGAGAAGAAGGGATGGCAGCATGGCCATCCAGCCTGGACTGTCTCTCTCTCTCTCCTCCTCCCTCCCTCCCTCTCTCTCTGGTGAGCACACATGCCCTATAGCAAAAATCTCTCTTAAAAAAATATATTTGGGGCTCGCAGGTGGTGTGGTGGTTGAGGTACTGGATTCCCACATGGCTGACTGCGGTTTGAGTCCCAGACCTGGTAGCTTGCCTTCTAACTTTCCTTGTATCTCTGGTCAAACTGAAAAATAATAATGATGAGATTACCAGATGGTGTAATGGTTACATTGCTGGACTCCTAGTCAACCACATTAGAGTCCTGGATGTGGTGGCTTCAAACTCACCCCAGGCATATGTGCACGAATGCTCCAGATCCCAAGAGAAGAGACTGCTGAGAGGCAATCCCCGGGGGGGGGGGGGCAATTTCTCACTTTCTGTCTCTCTTTGTGTATCTGGTGAGTGCACACACCCTATAGCCAAAAACTCTCTCTAATAATAATAATGAATACAATTAAATAATACTTTTTAAAAAAATTCAGTGATCAAGCTTACAGGCCCAAAAAGTGCAATCAAAATAATAAGATACATTTTTAGTTTACCCAGTTGGATTTTCTAAGTGTTAATATCCAAGATTAGTGAGGTGGCATACTAGGGTGCATGCGCTCTCCAGAAAGACATAGGGAGACAGAGAGACAGAAAGCGAGAAATCACCCCCTGGGGGGGATGGCCACACTGTAATCCCTTTTCCTCCATTCTCCTCTCAGTATCTTGGGCACGCATGCACACATGCTGGGCGTGAGTTTAAGCCACCGGGTCTGGGACTTGAACCGCGGTTGACTACATGGGAGTCCAGCAACATAGCCATTACGTTAACTGCTGGTCTCACGTATGGAGAGTCTTAAAGTGCTCAAATAATATGACCCAGTCACGGGCCCTAAGGAAACAATGACGGATGCAGTTAAGGATTCTGTCCATAGCTTTAACTTGGAATGGCAAAAAGACCATAAATAGTCTATCTGACAACAACGGATTATTTTAAATCATTATGGTAAAACTACAGGACAGAATATTACACAACCAATAAACATC
This sequence comes from Tupaia belangeri chinensis, assembly GCF_000334495.1. Taxonomy (NCBI): domain Eukaryota; kingdom Metazoa; phylum Chordata; class Mammalia; order Scandentia; family Tupaiidae; genus Tupaia; species Tupaia belangeri. The sequence continues at coordinate 110,641 of NW_006207730.1, forward strand.
ACCATTTCAAAAGACATGGGGAAATGCTCACAATATGCTAGGTAAAAAAAAATAAAGAACTATTTGTACAGTATTCCAAACTTATTAACTAAAATAAATATGATCAAAGGGAAATACATCAGAAGGTTAACAAGGATCATCTAAGTGCTAAGATTAAGGCTTATTTTTCATTTAAAAATATTCTTTTATTTTGCAAACTTTCTACCATGAACATTGTTACTTTTGCACTCAGGAAAATCTAGAGAGGTTTTGGCTATAGGGCATGTGTGCTTGCAAGAAAGACAGAGACCAGAAAGTGAGAAATCAGCCCCCCCCCCACCCTGGGGAGGGGGTGACCACGCTGCAATCCCTTCTCCTCCATTCTCCTCTCGAGATCTTGGGCACACATGCACATGCACCCGGCCTGAGTTTAAGCCACTGGGTCTGGGACTCGAACCGTGGTTGACTACATGGGAGTCCAGCGACATACCTATTATGCCAATTGCTGGTCCCTGTAATTCCTATTTTTAACCTTCAAATTCCCCTGTACAAAGAACAAGACTTTAAGACTCACCTTAAATGCCATTACATTCTGAGTACTTTTCCTCATCCCTCCAACCAGGTGGCTTTTCCACAATCTTCTTTGTAACTCTATGGTTTCTGTATAATTATTTAGATACCAAACTCAAACTACTTATGATATATACGCTGATGGGCTGCCCCCAAGTTCTTACGAAGGACAGGATGCTGAAGTCTACTTCCTGTCAATCTAATTCCATATCCTCAAAATCATCCACTGTCACTCAGTATCCACTAACCATACTTGAATATAACTTTTCTATGCTGCTGCACTGCCAGAGTTAGCCATCATAACCTCTCTGACCCAACTGGGTCTAATCTTAGTGATTCCTAACTGCTATCAGAGTGTGCTAGTTAAAATGCAAATATATCCATGCTACTCTTTAAAGAAACCAAACTCTTCAATGGATCCCAGATATCAACCAAAGTTCTTTAGTATGGCCTTCCTAATAGCAGCTAACATTTATGGAATACTTACTATGTACCAAATACTGTGTTGTGCTTCACCTCATTCATGCTCCTAAATCCTATCAGATAGGAACCATTATTATTTAGATTTCACATATGAGGAAACCTGAGAGGTTAAATAACTTACCCAAAGTCTAATGGTTTAATAGTAAAGCAGGGACTCAAACCAGATCTCTAATTCTACAGTTCATACTCTTAGCCACAAATATATAATAGTGCTTAGTGTCAGACACTGAGCTAAGTGTTATATATATATATATATATATTTCTCTCTTAATTCTCATAACTACTCTATGAGGAAAAACCCTATTATTCTCTGAATTTTACAACTGGGGAAATTAAGGCACCAAGAGACGAAATAGAAAGTTTGCTTAAAATCATAGTGTGATGAAATGGTAGAACGGGGATTCAAACCCTTTCCCAATTTCTGAGTGACAAGGTTGCTCCTTCACCTTCCTAACATGCAAGCTCTCCTTGGTTGAGGCCCTACAATATTATTCAGCATCATCTCCCCTCCCCCTTTGTGTTCCAGCATCACCTAACTCCTTACAATTGCTGACGATTACGTGATGCTAGATTGCCTTTTTCCTCCCATACATCCTTACCCCAGCACTGTTTCTTTAATATCCCTATAGGTTTGTTACTACTATTACCTCTGCTAGCTAATGCCCTCCTCTCATCTTACTCAGAATATTATTCCTATTCATCCTTAAATAACTCAGTGTTGGAGTCACCCCCTCCAAAGATCCTGCTCGTCTCTCATGCTCTCTCTTTGGTTAGGCACCCTTTTTGTCTGCTCTCATAATACTTTGGACATCCCTCTATGACATCACTTTATATATTTTTTTATTTTATTTTATTTTTATTTTTTTTGGAGAGGTTTTTTGCTATAGGGCACGTGTGCTTGCCAGACAGACAGAGACAGAGAGATAGAAAGCGAGAAATCACCCCCCAGGGGGGATGGCCACGTCACAATCCCTTCTCCTCTCGGGATCTTGGGCACACACGCACACACGCCAGGAATGAGTTTAAGCCACCGGGTCCAGGACTCGAACCACAGTCGACTACATGGGAGTCCAGTGACATAGCCATTATGCCAACTGCTAGTCCCATCACTTTATACTGATGTTTTGTTCATATGCCTATTTCTTCACTAGACTATCCTCCTCCAAGGCAGGGACCACCCATATTCACACAAACACACATACAGCTTGTTCCCCAGCGCCTAGCACAGTTCCTAGATACTGTGAATACCCATTATATTTTTTTAACATGAGAGTAACCAGCTTTTTCAAGGTCACATGATGAAGTTCTGCCAGGACTTAGATTAGCTCAGGATGTTATGTTATACATTTAATCCAGTACTCTGATAAAACAGAGCTTCTCAATCAATGGATCATAAATGGACTAGAGCACTGAGATTTTGTACCCTTCAGAAATATTTACTCTACTATACCATATGAATATTATTATGTTGTGACTGGAGAAGGCTGGGAGATGCTTTGCTAAACTACACTGCTACCAATGGCAACTATAAGATAGTAAGAGTCTGATGGTATGAGCACCTCAATGAACACAAAGGCTTCTTGAAAAACTCAGTGAATTTGCTCCCACCAGGACCTATGATCAGTAAGAACCAAGAGAGTGACACACACCACTCTGCTACTCCATTTCCAGAAAAACATACAAAAAACAAAAGAATACAAACAAACCCAGAAACCAAAAAACAAACATGCACATCCCCAATAGCACTGCTACTGGGCAGCTCTCAAATTATAGCTATTGACCCACCTCTCTATTTTAGCCTGTCTTTGTGATGCCATAGCAACCAGGCTAGGATAGGCCATGGAGGAACTAGCAGTATTATTTTCAGCAGAGTTGTTATTGCTTTTGGGGAGCTCAAACTCTGCCACATGATAGAAATGGCATTGAGTTAAGAAGTTTATAAAGTGTTCTCGAGCCTGCTGCAAATGATCTAGACGCTTGCTGGGGTTGCCTTGTTTCACAATGAGGGCTCCTTGAAACGCTGGCACCATCAGGTACTTCAGGTTGGAGGAAGCAATCTCTTCCAAATCTTCATTTGGGCTGGAAAGAGCAAAAACAAGGCCGTGAAGCCTAGTTGGGCATTCAAACTGTGGCCCTTGCTTCCAGGGGGAGGGGAGGGTTCGGCTGGGAGTGGGGCCAAGGGAAGAGGCAGGGGAACGGCACCCAGTTCCACTCAAAGAAAGTGGCTGAACGCTTACACTCAATGCCTAGGCAATCAGCAGACACTAGGGAGCAGAGCAGTGAAATATCGATTGTCTCAAAAGAGGTAGGGGAATATAAACAATATACAGAAGACTGCAGTGGGCGGCAGAAACAGAAGGTTCTTAGCCATAAAGTTCCCCTCCATCCAGGCGCAATGGCTCCACCCTTAGTAACCCTAATACCTTAGTTCTCAGCAATTATTACCCTCTCCCCCATACCTGAACAAGTTGAGCTGAGATAACATTTCGGCAGCCTTTTCAAGGCAGTCCAATCCCTTGGCAACTTTATCCTGAACTATCCGGGAACTGGTGGATTCAGTCGCTATTTCCACCTGGTCCAGGAGCTGCCTGCCGGTTTCGAAAAGCTCGGGGAGCCGCGGCAGCTGTAGCTCGTCTTCAGCTGCTGCCATCTTGCGGGAGGGAGGAACCCGGAAGACCTCAATTCCGGGGTCAAAGGTAACATTGGTAACTAACAGCGAGTCAAGACCTAACGAAACCGGAAGGGGTGCCACATTGGTCCACTCGTTTCATTGTTACCGAAGCATCAAAGGACTTCCGGGAGCAGTCCTTTGTCGCCCTGGCAACCGTTTCCGCAGGCGCATTTTACCAGGCAGCCCATGAGAAACTGCAAGCATCTGTTAAAAACAAGCACAACCCTAGACGCTTTTTAAACGTCAGCCCCTTGTCGCAGACACTGGGCAGAGAAGTTGAGTTTTGAGGCCCCGGTGTGACGAGGGAGAATCCCGAGCGCATGAGAACGAGGGTGGGCGCCTTACCTTGCCAGTTGCTCCCTATGCTCAGGAGTCCGGACAGCCAAGGGACCCAGCCGCCACGCCGCTCTGATGGCGCACAGGTCTGGGTTGTGCGGGTGCGAAGTGCAAGTGGCGCATCGCCCCCCCTCCCCGGCTTTCGTCACGCAGCAAGGAGCTCCGCGTTCCTCCCAGCCAATTTGCCCGCTCTCTTCCCCTCCTCGTAGCCCCTTCCTCCGCACACCTACGTCCTTTTGGTCTCTGCCCAGTCGAGTCTCTCCCTAGTTCTGGTGATTTGGTAACCTGCAACTCTGATTAGTCCACAGCCGGCTTCCTTTCACCTAGTTCCCAGGTCAAATGTCACTTCCTCTGCAACCTTCCTTGATTTGACCCTACCTCGCTGCTCCCCTCAGCCTCCAAGTCGGGGTTTCTGTGCATCTCTAGCATAGCACATACCACAGCTTATAATAGCTAGTGATTTACAAATCTGTCTCCCTTACCACAATGAATCTGATTTATCTTTGCATTCCTCTGGCTAGCCTGAGCACTTATTAAGTTGCTCCGTATTACTATATGAATAAAAAAATAAGTGATCGGTTTGAGAAGCCGTTCAATTGTGCATAACTGCGCTGTTCCTTAGTCAGTCTTAATTTCTTTTTTAAAGTTGTCATCTGTTGAAATTATATTTTGGATGTTTTGGGTTATTTATATTATTAAATTAATTCCATCTTTCTTTTAAAAAAAATTCCCGAAGGTACGTACTCTGGCCAGAGAGATTGTGGGAGGGGAACCCCCAATCGGTGGAAGGCAGCCACCATCCCTTCTCCATTTCTCCACCCTGCTACTCTGTTGAGATTTGGGAAACCCAGGCACAAGGGCCAGCTTTTCAAACTGCAGTGAGTGAATTCAAGCTGTGGTCCCTTAACCACTAGACCACAAGCTGGCCCCATTTAATTTTTTTTTTTTTTTTAGATTTTTGCCACATGCACTCACTCAAGAGAGACAGAGACAGAGTGAAAGTGAGAAACCACACCCACGGTGGGTGGCCATGCCACAATCCCTTCTTTTACATTTTCCTCTTGGGATTTTGGGTGTTCTCACAGGAGCCCGTAGTGACTTTCAAGCTTCTGGATCTGGGACTCAAACCATGGTCAGTCATGTGGGAATCCAGAACCGTTAAGCAGCACACCATTTGCTGGACCCTTCTTCACTTAAGTGAAAATTTTAAATTACACTCATGGCTCACATTATATTTCTATTGGAAAGCACTGAGGTAAAATGTAGTTCTGGAACTTTGAATGAAGTGATGTCATTACTTTGAACCAATCAATATAAATACATAATGATTAAGTTAGGACATACCCCGAGCTATCCTAGGATATTCAAGTTGAGTACAGGACACACTGCCTATCCCTGAAAATAAACTTTTCAATATATTTTAAACTAAATATAGTTAAGAAATGTATTTCATAGAAAAACTACTAGAGGGCAATATAGGACAATATATAATTAGGTATTCCATAGGTTCTTGGAAAACCAAGAAATCACAAGTCATTTCATGCTAGGAGGAGTTTGGAAGCCTTAAGACATGCAGTCATAGAATTTCAAAACTGGAAGCTTTGTTTTAAAAGTCAGAGGGAGGGACCAACAGTTAGCATAATGGCTATGTCACTGGACTCCCATGTAGCCGACCACGGTTCACGTCCGGGACCCAGTGGCTTAAAACTCACGCGGGATGCATGTGCTTGCATGCCCAAGATCCCTAGAGGAGAAAGGAGGAGAAGGGATTGTGGCGTGACCATCCCCCCTGGGGGGTGATTTCTCGCTTTCTGTCTCTCTGTCTCTCTCTGTCTGTCTGGCGAGCTATGGCAAAAAACTCTCAAAAAAAAAAAAAAAAGTCAGAGGGAAATACTGAGGTGGGAAAGGTTAAGTGACTTGCTCAACCAGTTTGTGACAAAACAGTTCAATCGTTTTTTATTTACTTCAGCAACCTTCAGCTGGATAGGATTTAGAAAGATGTTGAAAACCTTTCATGTGGGACAGAATGAAGCCCCAAGCTAGAACAGCACTTTACAGGAGGGAAAAGAGACTGGGGCATAAGTATAAATTGAAAAGTCTTCCCAGGGCCAGCAGGTGGTGTGGTGTTTAAGGCACTGGACAGTTTCACATGGCTGACGATAGTTCAAATGCTGAACCTGGTGACTAGCTTTCTCTCTCTCTCTTTCATCAAATTAAAGTAAATGAACGAATAAATAAAATTAAAATAAATAACTTTTTAAAAAAGAAAAATCTTCCCAAGTGATTCTAATGAATCTCTCTTTTTAACCCCTGATTTTTTTTTTTTTTGGAGAGGTTTTTGCTATAGGGCACGTGTGCTTGCCAGAAAGACAGAGAGAGACAGAGAGACAGAAAATGAGAGATCACCCCCCAGGGGGGCTGGCCATGCCGCAATCCCTTCTCCTCCATTCTCCTCTCAGGATCGTGGGCACACATGAACACACGCCTGGCGTCAGTTTAAGCCACCGGATCTGGGACTCAAACCACGGTCGACTACCTAGGAGTTCA
>NW_006207730.1:117341-120014 GCF_000334495.1 Tupaia belangeri chinensis
AGACAGAAAGCGAGAAATCACCCCCCAGGGGGGATGGTCACGCCGCAATCCCTTCTCCTCCATTCTCCTCTCGGGATCTTGGGCCCGCACGCACACGTGCCCGGCGTGAGTTTTAAGCCACCGGGTCCGGGACACGAACTGCGGTCGACTACGTGGGAGTCCAACGACATAGCCATTACGCTAACTGCTGGTTCCCCCCCACCCCTAATTTTGAAGCTGAGGAGGACGTGAAGCTCTGGTAAATTACCTATTTGGCTTGTCTGGCACCTCTAGTAACTCTAGGAAACTAAACTTTCAGGGTTAGCCTTGGTCAAGAATACAAAGAAGATAGTGCATATTGAGGAGACCTGGAAACTAGGCAGTCCTCCCTTATCCAGTTTTCCTTTCTGCAGTTTCAGTTATCCACAGTCAACTGACACAAAAATATCAAATGGAAAATTACAGAAATAAGCATTTCATAGTTTTAAATTGTGCTCTGTTCTAAGTGGTGTGATGAAATCTTGCATTGTCCCATTCTGTTCTACCCAAGATGTATATCATCCCTGTGTCCAGAGTATCCACACTGTATATGCTACCACCCACACAAACTCTTTAGTCACTTAGTAGCCATCTGGATTATTAGTGGTTTCAGGTTATCCAAGGTTTCAGGCATCAGCTGGGGGTCTTGGAACATAGCTACCCATAAATAAAGGGGGGGGTATTGTAATTGTCAGACTAAAGATAATATGTGAGGATAGAAGTCTGAGTGCTTTTTACTATTTCCAGAATCCTTTCCAGAGGGCCTGGAAGGAGTCACACTCACAGACATTAACAGACCATTTTGACACATTGATAACAGGAGTCTTCCTACATCCTATCCCTGGCATAGTATCTTCATGATGTATATTAAGCCTCCTTATCTCTGTTATAGTACATTCTTTTCTGATCTCAGCAACCTTCTTTTCCAATCACCACCCTAAAAACTGTAAAACCCACCTATAACCTAGGAGCTCCCACTTCTACATGTCTCACTTTTTTGGGCTAGACCAATGGAAAAACTCTTCACTGAATTCTGAACTTTATCTCTTGCTCTCACAATCAAATAAAAAGAACCCCTGTACCTGATCACCCTGAGAAAGGCATAGTTTTGCCTCTTATCTAGGCCTAGGTCACTCATATTCATGCTTAGAAATAAACCACATTGGGACCTGCAGATGGTGTAATGGTTACATTGCTGGAGTTCCACATGGTTGAATATGGTTCGAGTCCTGGACCTGGCGGCTTCACACAGACTGGGCGTGTGTGTGTGTGTGTGTGTGTGCCCAAAATCCTACGAGGAGAATGGCAGTGTGGTCATCCCCCTTGGGGGGATGATTTCTCACTTTCTCTTTCTGTCTCTCCAATGAATGCACACACCCTATAGCAAAAATTGCTCTTAAAAAGACACATTATTGTTTTTACAGAGTTGGTTATTCCCATTGACAATAATGGCAACCACGAAGGGACCAGAGACAAAGGGGAGATTTTCCATGAGGTTGCTTTGAATCTGGTGCCTGGTACTAGCACAGTGGGCCCTTTGTGCCCTCTCTGGCCCCAAGCCTCTCTTCAGGGGAGATTTGGTAAGTTCTCTAACTCTGGACCACCCAAAAATTTGGTAGATGGTCTGGTTTATTTCTAAGCTGTTTGTTTGTTTGTTTTGTTTGTTTCTGGGTAACCCAAATTTTCTCCCCTCCAAGCAAGGGGTAGTGGCTTGCTCTCATTCAGGTGAAAGGGTAGCGTTTTGCTCTTCTCTAAGGGAGAGGTAATTGAGTTAGGAAACCTAATGCTTGAGGATGCATTCTAAAGAGTCTTCCTCCTCTGAAACTTCAATTGGCTGCTGTGCATTTGCACTGGAGAAAAGGAACTGTCCTATTCATAGGCAAATGAGAGGCTGAGCCTCTCAGCCCCTAAGATAAAGGGCACTTGCTTCTCTCTGCAGGTAGGTATTCCAAGCAACTGGGAGCCTTAAGGGAGCCAAATGGGGTATGTCTAAAAAAGGGATGGTGGTGTTTGATTTCCTTCTCTTAGAATGACTAGCAGCCCTATAGGTAATCTCAAGTACAATAATTAAGAACAGGCCCATCCAGTAAATGCAAAATAAGAGCTGATCACTCAAGGATTTTGGTTCCCCCACAAGGATGCTAAATTGTTTTTTCTTTTTAAATAGACTTATCTTATTTATCTTTATTTATTTAATTTGACCAGAGAGGGACAGAGAGAGAGAGAGAGAAAGTAAGAAAGCAAGTTGCCGGGTCTGAGACTCAAACCAGTTTAGCACCCTTAACCACCTCGCCACCATCTGGCCCTAAGGGTGCTAAATTCTTTTTTTTTTTTTTGAGAGTTTTTTGCTATAGGACACATGCGCTTGCCAGCCAGACAGAGAGAGACAGAGAGACAGAAAGCGAGAAATCACCCCCCAGGGGGGATGGCCACGCCACAATCCCTTCTCTTCTATTCTCTTCTTGGGATCTTGGGCACGCACGCACACGCGCCCGGCGTTTTTCTTTTTTCTTTTTTTTTTTATTATCGTCATAATCTTCTTTATATTACATTGGATTACATATAACTTTACAGTGTATTACATTGCTTTTTCAAAAGGGAATGCCATGCATGTCAGTCAGTACAGAGACATTAATCTCCCTGCTTCAACATTCA
>NW_006207730.1:124909-127863 GCF_000334495.1 Tupaia belangeri chinensis
TGCTCGCCAGACAGACAGAGAGAGACAGAGAGACAGAAAGCGAGAAATCACCCCCCAGGGGGGATGTTCATGCCGCAATCCCTTCTCCTCCATTACTCCTCTCGGGATCTTGGGCATGCACACACACGCGCCTGGCATGAGTTTTAAGCCACCGGGTCCGGGACGCAAACTGTGGTTGACTACCTGGGAGTCCAGCGACATAGCCATTACGCTAACTGCTCATTCCCATTGCTCATATTTCTTGAGCCTCTGCAATTGTTCCTAGTTATCAGGTAATCTGTATGTTTCTTCCTAACTTATTTAAGGTCTCTCTGATTGTTAAAAGTTGTACAGGCTTAGAACATTGATGATTTCCCTTATGGTTGGCCTACCTGTTGCTCACAATTACCATTTACAGTTGCCACTACCCTGGATGGCCCAAATTCTTCACTGTTTCTAAGGAGAGGTGACCCTTCAATTGACCTAATAAGCAACACCCCAAGAGCAAAGGAAAACAAAATGAAAAGAGGAAATTGCGCAGCGCACAATGTGCGCAGCATGCTATTCAAATCACCAAATTTCAAAGAGTCCAAAGGCTAGTGGGAAAGGGTCAGAAGATGAGTGACAGGACCAGGTTGGTTGGGCCTGCAGCCTGAGTCCACCTGATGCCCGGAACTGTTGGCTGGCTCGATCCGGATTGTGGGTGGGGTGGGGTGGGAGTTCACCTTAAAGTCCCAGACAACAAACCTGGGGTCCAAGGAGGAGGAACGGGGGGGATGTGTCACCCAGCGTGAGTTTTAAGCCACCGGGTCCAGGATGTGAACCGTGGTAGACTACGTGGGAGTCCAGCGACATAGCCATTACACTAACTGCTGGTCCCGTGGGTGCTAAATTCTTGAAGGGAACTGAGACATGTAATAGGAGTGATCTCTACATGAGAGTGACATTTAGTGGAGAGACACTCAAAAAAGCAGCACGCTGGTCCACCATGTTAAAATCCTTTCATTTCCGCAGGCAGGTTTCTCCTTTTAAAAAGTAATAAACATGGAGAATGAGACATTTATAGTTTAAAAGAAGCAAAGAGGATAACCCCTTTTGGGCACTGCAGCTAGCTTTATGTATGACAACTATAACATCTTGACCTGCAAGCACTTAGATAAATGAAAAGAACTTACAAAAGGTCATCTTAGGGACCAGGAGGTGATGTGGTGGTTAAGGTGTTGGACTCCCTCTTGGCCCACCATGGTTTGAGTGGTCAGAACTGCCAGCTCGCTTTCTCACTTTCTGTCTCTGTCTCTCTCTGGTCAAATTAAATAATAATAATAAAAAATTAAATAATTCATTTAAAAAAGGTGATCTTAGTTAGAATTTTCTTTAGGTAGGAGCTTCGACATTCCTAAATCAGTCTTTCTGTGCACTAAACTAAAAAATCTGGATCTCATATTGAAATTCATTTTAAAAATGGTAAATTCAACTCCTTATAAAAATTAACAAAATAATGTGATACTATCTTGAAAAAAAAAAAAGAAAAAAAGAAGCTGCTTCTAAAATTAAGAATGTGCCAAAAATCCCCTTGTCCAGAGTATTTCTGTCTTTTTCTATCTTCTTTCTTACCAAAAATAAACTTGAAAAAAGATACATTTTGGCAGACTGGTTGACATAATAGTTATTTGTTAACAAACTCAAATCTGGTTCACTCTCTAGGATACTATAGGCCATACTGTAAGAATATGATATGCAAAAACAAATAGCCTTGTTACAATGTGCAGGAGCAAAGATAGCAGACCCCTCATGCTGAACGAAACTGGTCTACTAGAGTTTTGTTTTGTTTTCTTTCTTTTTTTGTATTTTGTATAAGGGTAGAAGTCTAAAAGTACATAATCAATGATCAGTTTAAGTGGGTATGTTCATCTGATGGGCTTCCTTCATTCACAAGGTCTTAGATGACAAAGATATTCTGTTTTACAAAGAAATAATCATCCGTTTCCTGACAGCAGTCAGCCTGGGGTCTTCCCCCTTCCCCCCCAGTCAGCAATTTCTATCTTACAAAAAAATATTAAATTTTTGTTAGTTAAATATTGTATTCCTTTAAGAGGGAGTTTAGTCTTCTCTCAGCCTTTGTCTCTTTATTGCCATGACATGACCAAAGCCTAAAGTTTTACTTTTACTGTGGGTCATTACAATGTAAATAAACCTTAGATTTCAAGCGGTTTAAAAAAAGATATTTTTAATTTTACTTTTAGCCTTATTTATTTTAAAATTTAAAAGTTCTTATTTTTCTTGGGGCTAGAAGGTGATGTGGTAGTTAAAGGTGCTGGACTCCCACATGGCTGAACACAGTTCAAGTCCTGAACCTGGAGGCTTGCTTTCTCACTTTCCCTCTCTCTCTCTGAATTTCTCTGGTCAAATGAAAAAATAATGATAATAAATAAAGTTGAACAAAATAATTATTTTAGAAATATGTCTTGTTTTTCTTAAACAGAAAAGAAAACTGAGGGTCCATCCCTTTTTAGGGGATCCCTGCTCAATTTCATTTATGATCCTATGATCAACTTGTGTCCTTTCTAGTAAATTCAAAAGCTTTTCCATTTTCTCTTTGCTTTGCCTACTTTGTTTATTTTTTCCTTCTTCTTTTTTTTCTCATTCATAATTTTAAGATAATAATGATACACAAAATTATAATGCAGGAAGTTGGAGTGCATGGACCCAACACCCAGAAGAAAAACAGTAGTAAATTCGATTCTTTTATCTCGCTCTACTCAAAAAATAGAGACATAGACACAGAGAAGAAATAATGAAGTGGAGAGTGTTAACAGAAAGAAAAAAAAAAAGATCAGAGCTCTCAGGCAGAAAATGAGTCCTGGAGAATGGGTTGCTAATAAAAAAGTGAGACAAAGTTTTTTTTTTTTTTTTTAAATCTGTGTCAAAGGGCTTTTGTTCGGGCTTTTTTTTTTTTTTTTTTTGGGGTTTTTGTC
>NW_006207730.1:127935-128846 GCF_000334495.1 Tupaia belangeri chinensis
TTTAGAGGTTTTTGCTATAGGGCGTGTGCACTCGCCAGACAGAGAGAGACAGAGAGACAGCGAGAAATCACCCCCCAGGGGGGATGGCTATGCCACAATCCCTTCTCCTCCATTCTCCTCTTGGCATCTTGGGCACACATGCACACCCGCCCGGTGTGAGTTTTAAGCCACCGTGTCCGGGATGCGAACTGCGGAGGACCACGTGGGAGTCTAGCGACATAGCCATTACGCTAACTGCTGGTCCCTGTTCAGGCTTTTTATTTAGGCTTGTTCAGTCTTTGAGAAGCTGACTTTATGTGAGAAAAGAGTGCCTTGCAGGTGGACTGGCTATAATATTGAGAAAAAATGCCAGCTCATTGACAAACTTAGTGCTGCTCAAAGGAGCTTGCAGGGAGTCAGTTGTCTACAAGGTTTGCTGCTATGGGATGGGAGAGTTAAGCTACAGGATGTAAAATCCTAGGTTCTTTAGATTCAGATCTCTGAAACTTGTCCTGAGACACAAAATAAAAAACCACAAACACATACAAAGAAAAGTTTTAAATAGAAAAGATTTCTAATAGAAAAGATATCCCCAAACCTGAAAAGCATGTGGGTAGGCAGCTGTCAGAGAAGGCCAACTAACTGCCTTTGGCATGAATTAGGTGTTAACATTTATCCTGGAGGTTAGTAAAGAATATTTTAGCAGAGAAAGGTCTGTCATAGCATCTGACTTCTTTGTTTTGGTTTCTTGGGTTTTGTTATTGTTGTTTTTGTTTTTTCCTATATTTACACATCTCTCACATGAAAAATTTAATTATCTCATCACTCATGCCCAGAGTGGTCTTTTTTTTTTTTAAGAGAGAATTTTGCTACAGGGTGCATGTGCATGCCACAGAGACAGAGAGAGACAGAGAGACAGAAAGCAAGAAATC
>NW_006207730.1:129316-134636 GCF_000334495.1 Tupaia belangeri chinensis
TTTTTGAAAAAAATGTGTTTTTTTTTTTTTTTTAATTATTTACTTATTTTAATTAATTTATTTTGCATTCATTTACTGTACATCATCACAGCATACAAAATGAGATTTCCCATCCAGAATACACTGTATATTGGCTTAATCAATAATGTTACTATATATGTTATTGACAGATAATTTTTCTTTTCTTGGGGGACCAGCAGTTAGCGTAATGGCTATGTCGCTGGACTTCCAGGTAGTCGACCACGGTGTGAGTTCCGGACCTGGTGGCTTAAACTCACACTGGGTGAGTGTACGTGCCCAAGGTCCCAAGAGGAGAATGGAGGAGAAGGGATTGCGGCATGGCCATCCCCGCTGGGGGGTGATTTTTCGCTTTCTGGCTCTCTGTCTCTCTCTGTCTTTCTGGCGAGCGCATGCTCCCTATAGCAAAAACCTCTCCCCCCCCAAAAAAAAAATTAAAAGATAATTTTTCTTTTCTTGTTTCTTCAGTCACCAGTTCTAATATTTCAAAGTAAACTGCATTGATTACTATTTTTGTACAGTTGATCATTTCCATCAACATGTTTCTCTGCGTTTGCTTAGATTAAGACGTATCTTCACTGTTACTGATAAGAAAAAATTATGTGCAATTTGCATTTGGTTCTGAACTTTATAAACCATTTTCTTTTTTTAAAATTATTTATTGAATTTTATTTATTCATTCATTTTATTTTAATTTGACCAGAGTGATACACAGAGATAGATAGATAGAGAGAGAGAAAGTGAGAAAGCAAGCCACCAGTTCCAGGACTCAAACTGTGGTAGGCCATGTGGGAGTGTCCAGCGCCTTAACCACCATGCCACTTGCTAGTCCCCCATAAGCCATTTTCTGTGACTTTCAAAACAGTAGTTTTTATGGGCGTTGCCAAGTGTTTTCACAGTGTCCATGACATATTAGAATTGTCATTTTAAGCATTGCATTTCACCTTATTTTGAGATAATACCAAGATTAAAAAGTGATTAGAAAAAATAATAAAAACAAATTCTTGGTTATCTTTCTGTGTGTAAACACTTTATTTCATTAAACTTCTGCTGTGTATGGAAGATTTAAAAAAATCCTTCTTTAGGGGAACTAGATGAGCCCTTAGGAATCATGAAAGTATAATGGTACTTAAACATTTTATACTAGCATAACTCTTTTTCAACTCAATTTTAGAGAGGCCCACAATTTCTAAAAGACTGATGTCTTTGAAGACTATGCATAGAATCCTGCAAACTCAGTCTTTCCAGCCTGCTCACTGGTATCCCAGGTAACTTTGAGGGACTTAAGGGTTTTAAGTAACACTATATAAAGAGCACTAATTAGCACAGCTCCCTCATTTTGCCTAGAAAATAGGTCCTTACAAGTTAGGTGACTTGCACAAGGTCACACAGATAAGATTAACTGACCAACAGTATATAGAGTTTAAATTAGGAAAAAATAGAGTCCCAGACAATAGTAGAAAGCATTTTAAGTAATATATGGATGGCAATATAAATGAGATAATGACCTTTCAAGTATTTTCTGATATGACTTCCTAATAGATATGATAAATGTTCATTTGTCATGTTTGGATAGTAACACACATTTGCTATATTGGATAACAAATTGCATGATTCATGAAAGAAATGGATAAAGTAGACCCTTTCTTGCCTCTCTGGAATGATGTGCTTAGAGCAGTTTATGGCAGGGTAGTCTTTGTCACTGGCTGACAAAGAATTCACACACTCAGAGAGAAAGCAGATAGAAAAGGTTTATTCACTTCTTAAGAGAAGAAAGGGGCCAGATGCAGAGAGTTGGATTGGCCCTAAAGGGTGAGGGCCAGGAGCTTTTACTGGGTCTCAAGGAAAGGGGAGTTGTTGGGGAGTCAAGGCAGTCAGGATGCCTGCTGGTCCCTCACAACACCTGGATTCTTTTGTTATCTCTGGGTGTCATGTTGACGACTTTGATCAGTTATATATTTGGTTGGTTGTTGGTTTCTGGCATTAGCAAATGATAGGTCTCAATGACCATTTCTTTCTTTTTTAAAAAATTTATTTATTTGCATTCATTCACTCTATATCATTACAACATACAAAATGAGATTTTCCATTCAGAATACACTGTATATTGGCTCAGTCAAGCACATCAATAGATGTGTTATCATCAACAAATAATTTTCCATTTCTTGTTTCTTGTATATTTCGCTTTTTTTCCCATCCTTGATTCCCTATTTTTAACCCTGTCTCTGGTATCCATGGTTGCTTTCTATGCCTTTTCCCCCCACATTTTATTGATTCACTAATATATATATATATATATCCATGAATACAAGCCTGACTTTAGTAATAAACCTCAGTGAGTAGAATGAACATGCTATAAAGTAGCAACTAGCTGGGGCTATATAGATTACTGCTGTCATAAAAAAAAAATGCATCAGTGGCCATTTCTAAAGGTGGAAACTTAGAAAAACAAAAGATGGCCATCTGAAATAAGATCAAGTCCAACTAGTTCAGAGAGATAGAAAAATGTCTGAAGCACCTGGGAGACTTGGCTGGGTCTTCCCAGTTACAATACCTAAGGTGCCAGGGAGATGCTAAGTTAATACTTTTCAACCCCTAAGGAACCTGTGAAACCTTTAACCTTTTCAGTTTAGAATTTCTTTGGCTGACTTTAGAGGATCCACTGTTGCTTTAAATCAGTAATAGTTTACTGATATTTGTATCTATAATGTCAGCAATAGCACTAGATGAGATCAAATTGTGTGTAGGGTAAAGCCAAGAACATGTTGTAACTGGCTGAAATTTTTTATCACTTAAATCTTAGTGTTCAAACTATCTTCAGAAATTATTTCTGAGATTTGGGTTTCTGACTAGTGACAAGAGATTCATGACAGAAAAACTCCAATGCACTGAAGTCTGCATTACATGAAATATTTCAATTCCTCCTTGTACAGATAGAACATGCTTCCACTCACAAATACTCTGGAGACTTGAATTTGAGTCCTACCTCTGCTACTGAGTAGCTGTGTGGCCTAGGAAAAGTCTCTTCTTTCCCTCTTTCCACACTTATTGCATGCTATCTGAATACTTGGAATAGGGGATTTGAAGAATAACAACAAGATTTGACCCCTTCAGGGCACATATTAATGAAAGAGACCATTAAATAATCAAATAGTAATAAATTATAACTAAGTATTGTTACCAGTAGATGGCGTAATGGTTATGTCACTGGACACTAAGTATTGGGACCAGTAGATGGCGTAATGGTTATGTCACTGGACTCTCATGTAGTTGGCTGCAGTTTGAGTCCTGGACCTGGCGGCTTAAACTTACGCCAGGGGCATGTGTGTTTGTGCCTCAAATCCAGAGAGGAGAATGGAGGAGAAGGGATTGCAGTGTGACCATCCCCCTGGGGGATGATTTCTTGCTTTCTGTCTTTCTGTTTCTCTTTGTATCTCCAGTGAGTGCATGCATCCTATAGCAAAAATCTCTCTCTCAAAAATAAATAAATAAATAAAAGAGAGAAAAGAAAGAAACAAAGTATATAGTAATAATAAATTATATAATACAGGTGTGTTCAAGTTATTAGAAGAGTAGAGGGAATAACTGTCATCTTGAGAGCTATTCTATTAAAACTCAAAGTCCACAGCATCATATATAGGATCCTTTCTGATCTGCCTGCAGGCATCCTTTGCATTTTGTTTCTTAGGTCCAAAGCTGTACCTTTAGAAGTCTCTTCTCATTCTCAAAACCTATTATGTTCTTTTAGGCCTTCATGCATTTACATGAATCATGACTTCTGCTTGGAATATCTTTCTCTCCCTTGTCTGCCTGGCAAATTTCTATTCATACACATAACTTAGAGCCAACATCATTTCCTGTGGGAAACATTTTTTGATCTTTCCCCAACAGGTATAGCTTCCTCCTCTTAGCTCTTACAGCATTTTAGTTATCTCCTATGACACTGTACTGTGGTGCTATGGTTTGAATTTGTTTCCTCCAGAACTCTTGTTGAAATTTAATAGCTAATGTGATGGTATTGGGAGGCAGGACCTTTAAGAGGTGATTAGGCCATGAGAGTTCCACCTTCTCTGAGCACTTACTTCCTGCCAGGGAAATATACCAAGTACTTTACATGCATTTTCTCAATTTATCCTCACATGTGCCATAAGAAATAGGTGCTTTTATACTCCTGCTTTATAAATGAGGACATTGTGGTTCAGAGAGATTAAAGTAACTGGCACAATAGTGTTACCTTCAGCTGAATTTGAACCCAACTTTGTTGAATCCTGATCTGATTCCAGAACCCATGCTGTTAACCACTAAACTCTACTACAGAAGGGGAACTATGACCTTGTGAAGGGCAAAAGAGGAAATGAACACATAATAAATATGTGTTAGAAAGTTGGGACCAGCAGATGGTGTAATGGTTATGTCACTGGACTCCCAAATAGTTTACTGTGGTTCAAGTCCTGGACCCGGCAGCTTAAAACCCACACCAGGTACATGTGCATGAGTGCCCAAAATCATGAGAGGAGAATGGAGGAGAAGGGATTGCAGTGTGGCCATCCTCCCCAGGGGTGATTTCTTGCTTCCTATCTCTTTGTCTCTCTCTGTCTCTCTGGTGAGCACACGTGCCCTACAGCAAAAATGTATTTTAAAAAAAGAAAGTAAGAGGAAATGTTAAGTAATAATTACAGGAGGTAATTGTTTTGGAATAATCATCTGTACTGTGCCCCAACAGACCAGATTAATAATCAAAATGGAGGGTGACAACAGGTGGCATTGTGGTTAAGGGTGCTGGACTCTCACATGACTGACTGAGTTGAGTCCCAGACCTGGCGGCTTGCTTTCTCACTTTTCTTCTCTCCCTCTCTCACTCTGTCCTTCTCTGGTCAAATTAAAAGTGAATAAATGAATACATAAAGTTAAATAAAATAATTCTTTAAACACAAAATGGAGTCACTCACGTATTCATGTCACCAAGTGGAAACTAAATTGTTATTTGATCTTCCCAGAAACCAAAAAAGAGAGATTATAGCCTGGTTTCCCAATGGTACTGTTTCAATGGTAATGAAGTATCCTCTGTACAAATACTTACAGAAAAGAAATAACCTGATGCTTGCTAATCAATTATTTTCCTATTGTTCTGTCTCCACCTTACAAGGAAAGTAACTGAAATGACTGATCCGCTTTCTGCTTTTATTTTTTGCTTTCTCCAACTCTTCTCTGTCCATAAAACCAACTTCTATTTATTTCATTGGAGCCCTTACTCTATTTTGTGGACTGATGAGTTAGCCAATTAAGATTTTTTTCCTTTATG
>NW_006207730.1:134652-147317 GCF_000334495.1 Tupaia belangeri chinensis
GAGGGGGGGAAAGAGATACAGAGATCAGTATTTCTGACACGGTCTCACTTTGTGGCAGTCCTCCTGTCCCAGGCTTCTAATTAGCTAGGATTACAGGCATGATCAGCCTTGCCTGATGTGTTCAGGTTGGCCTGGGAACCAATCCTGGGCCTCTCATGCAGCGTCCAGTCTCCAAAACGATAGCGTTATTTACCTCAATGGCTAGGTTGCCAATTAAGAACTATGAACTAAAGTGTTGTAATTTTGTCTTTTGGCATAAAATTGAATCAATAGGCTGGTTGACATTATGGAGAGTATACAGTTAGACAGATGGGAAAGTGCAGACTTGAAGGTTCTATAAGCAATAAGGAGGCATCTAGTTCAATTGCATATTTATTGAGGATGTTTTAGGTGACCAACCCCTTTTCTAGCTTCTGAAATATATTAATAAATAAATGTAGTCATTGCTCCTGAGTTCTCATGGTTAGGTGAGGGAGAGAGACAAATGAGAAAATGATTTCATGTAATGAAATGATAAATGCTGATAGTGATACACAGAGTATATAAGTGATACACAGAGTATGTAACAGAAACACCCAGGAGAAGAATTTAGCCAGGTGATTCATAGAAGGCCTGTCATGGAGATGATGCCTACACTGAGTCTTAAATGGCCACCACAAATGCAGGAAGCTTGGAGTGTCTCAATATTATTACAACTTACAGTTGGAGGCAATAAGAAATAGGTAATTGGGACTAGCAGTTGGCATAATGGCTATGTCACTGGACTCCTGTGTAGTCGACCACAGTTCAAGTCCCAGACCCAGTGGCTTAAACTCATGCCGGGCGTGTGTGCGTGCGTGCCCAAGATCCCGAGAGGAGAATGGAGGAGAAGGAATTGCATTGCCATCCCCCCTGGGGGCAATTTCTTACTTTCTGTCTCTCTTTGTCTTTCTGGTGAGCACACACGCCCTATAGCAAAAACCTCTCCAAAAAAAAAGAAATAGGTAATTAATTTATTCAGCATACATTTATTGAATATCTACTATGTGTAACATAGCAGAGTAAAAGAGACAGATATAAATCCCTTCCCTCAGGGCCAGCAGGTGGCATGGAGGTTAAGGTGACTGGATCCCACATGGCCTACTGTCCCAAACCCAGGAGCCTGTGAATCACATCTAGTGTGTGTGCATGTATGTCCAAAAAAAAAAAAATCTTGAGAGAAGAAGGGATTGCAGCATGACCATCTCCTCTGGGGAGTGATTTCTCCCCCTCTCTATGGCAAGTGCATACACTCTATAGCAAACTTAAAAAAAAAAATCCCTGTCCTCATGGATCATGAAAGGTAAGCGAGAAGCTACTCTGCACCCCGCCCCATCCTGTCTAATCCCATTATTTGTAGAGCACTTATTTCCATAGAACTTAGATAAATAATATCTCAATGACTCCCCACAATAGTTGAAAGGGAGCTTATAGTAGATATACTGGTCTAGTCTTTCCCAAAGTGTGGAGACTTACTGGTGATATGACAGATGCATTTCTGTGGTACATGAAGGGACATTTACAAACTTCAAAATAGGTCTAAGCAAACTCCTAGCAGCCCTCTAGCATCACTGCCAGCTGTTCCCTGGCTGACTCTATCCCTCTCCCATCTGTTGCCATGGAGATGAGTGGCTTTACTTCTCCAGTTCCCCCACCCTCATCCTTAAGTAAACCTCAGAGAGCTCCTCCCCATCTCCATGGGGAAAACAAAAACAAAAACAAAAACAAAACTGCATCTCCTGAACTTTCCTTTCAAGTCATATCCCCACTTCTTAGGCTGTCACTATAGACATTGAATGCCCTTCTCCTTCATTCATCTCCATGGGGATTGTCAGCCCTATCTCTCCCCAATCCAAATCACCAGGATCCATTTCTACTAGAAGTCTAGAACTCAGAGAGAGCTGGAAAGTGAGAGTTACTCCCACAGTGGCTGCCATTGTCTTCTCTGTTCCTCCCAGTTTTGAAAGCACAGTGGTCATGGTTTCTAGATTACTAAGTATGTGCCAGGTACTGAGCTTGAGCTAGGTACTTTACATACTAGAAGTCACAACTGGTCATTATACAGAGATTTTATTTATTTATTTTAATTTTTAAAATATACATTCAATCACATTATTTAGCTTACAAAGTGAACATTTCAATATGTGAACATTTCTCCCCAGTCCAGTTGATCAAAATATCTTCAACTGATAACACCATATCCCTCCTCCAAATGTCCTTCCCCAGGCCCCACTCCTCCACACACACACACCACATCTGGCATTCACACCCATCTCCTGTGTTTGTACAACCTTAGGTTAATCAGTTTCAGTCATAGAGTGCAGACACTCGGAAGCAAGCCATTATACAGAGTTTAAGGTAGAAAGGCTCACAGAGGTGAAGGCACTTGGCCTTGTTTCCCAGCTAAGCCTCTGTCACCTTCACTGAAACTGGGAACCAAGATTTTATTTCCACCATTCTCCTTTGCTATCTCCTGGGATAAGTATCTTCATCTCTGAGTCTTATTTTCCCGATCTGTAAAACAAGAATGTTGGACTGTCATCCTGAATATCACCTTATAAAAGTCAGATCATAAGTAATTCTGGTCTTTTCATTGAGAAACTGATTTCTCAGTTGTTGAATATTAATATATACATTGAAGATTTTTGTTTAACCAAAATAGTAGAGGCCTCCAAATGTTTTTTTATCTAAAACACAAAGTTTATTGTTTAGAATCTCTAATGGTTTCTTTTTTTGAGAGAGAGAGAGAGCATGTGCTCTCTGAAGAGGCAAAGACACAGAAAGCAAGAAATCATGCCCCAGGGAGGATATCCATGCCTAAATTTCTTCTTCATTCTCCTCTTGGGATTTTGGGCATGCATGCACACATACCCAGCATGAATTTCAAGCCTCTGGGCCCAGGACTTGAACCACAGTTGGCCATGTGGAAGTCCAGTGACATAACCATTATGCCATCAGCTGGTCCCTCTACTTTTTTTTTTTAAATTTAAAATTTTTATTTTGAAATAGTTCTTAGGAACTTGCAGAGAAATCCTGTACACCCTTCACACTACTTCTGCTAATGTTGGCATCTTGTATAATTATAACAGTCAAGTTATGCTGATACAATCCACGGAAGTTATTTAGATTTCACCAGCTTTATATGGTGGACTCATTTATAGGTGTGTGTATATGTGCCTCTATGCAGTTTTATCACATGTGAGGGTTCACGTATCTACATCAGCCAAGATATAAAACCAGAGGGCCAGGAACAGTAGTGCAGTGCAAAGAATGATACTCTGCAAGGCTGACCCACATGGAAAGGTTCCAGGTTCACATCTGGAGACCTCCTTAAATGTGTGCCAATGATTCAGAGCTAGCTGAAGCCAGAAGTAGATGACAGTGTTGAGGTCCTCTTGGGAGTGCATTCTTTCTATTTCACTCTCTCACATGTGCTCATGGAAGGGATAAACTTAAAAATTTTTTTTTAAAGATACAGGAATTTTCAATTATCATAAGGATTCTTTTTGTCACATACCCACCAACCTCTCTTATCCTCATCTCTAATCCCAGGCAATCAAAAATCTGCTCCCCATTTCTATAATTTTGTTAGTTTAAGAATGTTACAAGGGGGGGGACCAGCAGTTGGCATAATGGCTATGTCGCTGGACTCCCACGTGGTCATCCACGGTTCAAGTCCCGGACCCAGTGGCTTAAAACTCATGCCGGGCACGTGTGCGTGCATGCCCAAGATCCTGAGAGGAGAACAGAGGAGAAGGGATTGCGGCGTGGCCATCCCCCCTGGCGGGTGATTTCTCGCTTTCTGTCTCTCTGTCTCTGTCTGTCTGGTGAGCACACGCGCCCTATAGTGAAAACCTCTCCAAAAAAAAAAAAAAAGAATGTTACAAGGGGCCAGCAGATGCTGTAGTGGTTAAGGTGCTAAAACTCCAACATGGTCGACCACGGTTTGCGTTCCAGACCTAACGACTTGAAAATCACTCTGGGTATGTGTACATGTGTGCCCAAAATCCCAAGAAGAGACTGGAGGGGAAGGGATTGTAGTATGACCATCCTCTATAGGGAGTAATTTCTCACTTTTCCTCTCTCTATCTCTCTCTTGTGAGTGCATGCTCCCTGTGGCAAAAACTTACAAAAATAAAAAATAAAAAAAGAATGTTACAAAAATGGAATCATAAGGACCAGCAGTTAGCGTAATGGCTATGTCACTGGACTCCCATGTAGTCGACCGCGGTTCGCGTCCTGGACCCGGTGGCTTAAAACTCACACCGGGCGCGTGTGCGTGCGTGCCCAAGATCCTGAGAGGAGAATGGAGAAGGGATTGTGGTGTGACCATCCCCCCTGGGGGGTGATTTCTCGCTTTCTGTCTCTCTGTCTCTCTCTGTCTGTCTGGCGAGCACATGCGCCCTACAGCGAAAACCTCTCCAATAAATAAATAAATAAAAATAAAATAAAATAAAAAATGGAATCATACAGGGGCTGGCAGGTGGTCTTGTGGTTAAAGGTGGATTCCCACATGGCTGACCATGGTGTAAGTCCCAGACTTTGTGGCTTGCTTTCTCACTTTTCTTTTCTCTCTCTCTTTTTTCTGTCTGGTCAGATTAAAAAAGTAATAATAACAAGTGGAATAAATAAGTAAATAAATAAATCTTTAAAAAATGGAATAATACAATATGTAACCTTTTGAGAATGGCTTTTTTCAGTCAGCATAATTCCCTGGAGATTCATCCAAGTTACTGAGTGTACTAATAGTTTTTTCTCTTATTGCTACATGGTATTCCCTGGTATAGATGTACCACACTTTGTTTAACCAGTCACCTGATGAAAAACATCTGAGCTCTTCCAGTTATGGTTATTATGAATAAAGTTGCAGTGAACATTCATGGTTTTGTGTGAATACATCATGTCTCACAGAACAAAAGTTTTCAATTTTGATGAAGTCCAATTTATCTTTTTATTTTCATGGATTATGCTTTAGTGTTAAGCCTAAAAACACTTTGCCTTGTACTATATCCCAATGATTTTCTCCCTTTTTTTCCTTAAAATTTTAATAGTTTTATATTTTACTAAGTCCATGATCTATGTTAAGTTCATTTTTGTATTAGATGTGAGGTTTAGTTCAAGGTTTATTTTTTTCTTATGGTTGCCTGCTTTCTGGCACCATCTGTTGGAAAGAGTCCTTCCTCGGGAACCAGCAGTTAGCGTAATGGCTATGTCACTGGACTCCCATGTAGTTGACCACGGTTTGCGTCCCAGACCCAGTGGCTTAAAACTCAGGCCGGGCGCGTGTGCGTGCGTGCCCAAGATCCCAAGAGGAGAAGGGATTGCGGCATGATGATCCCCCTGGGGGGGTGATTTCTCGTTTTCTGTCTCTATGTCTCTTTTTGTCTGTCTGGCAAGTGCACGCGCTATATAAAAGAAAAAAAAAAGAGTCCTTCCTCCACTGAATTGTTTTTTGTATCTTTGTCAATAATTAGTTAAATAGATTTGTACAGGTCTATTTTTAGATTCTCTTTTCTGTTCCACTGGTCTGTGTCTTTCCTTGTTAGTACCACAGAGTACAGGCTTTTTAGGAAAGAATGCCTTTTGCCACTTGCTAGTGTGAGTGATTCTGGGCAAGTTTTTATTTTATTTTATTTTAGAGGGTTTTTTTTTTTTTCCATAGGGTGCTCGTGCTTATTAGTGAGAAAGAGAGACAGAAAGTGAGAAATCACACCCAGGATAGCCATGCTGCAATACCTTCTCTTCCATTCTCCTCTTGGGATTTTGGGCATGCATACATATGCGCCTGATGTGAGTTTTAAGCTGTCAGATCAGAGACTCATACCACGGTGGACTACATGGGAATCCAGCAACATAACTATTACGTCATCTACTGGTCCTGATTCTGGGCAAGTTATCCTCTCATGGCTTTCCATCTCCCTCACTCAGTATATAAAATAGGCCTCCAGAGCCCCACATGATCTAACTCCTGTCTCCCCTCTGTACTTATCTCCTATTACTCTTCTCCTTCATACACTGCTCCAACCAAGTTGGCCTCAACTATAGTTCAGTCAGATCACACATGTTCCTACTTTCATGTCTTTCCCAAGCTGCTTCCTTGTCCCAAAACTTGTTTCTCACTGACATCCTCATGGCTACTTGGTTCTTCCTTCACGTCATTCCTCAAATTTCACCTTCTCAGTGAGGTTTTCTTTAAAATGACACAGAATTTGTCCCTCTCCTTTCCTTGCTTGTTCTTGTTATCTAACATACAATGTCATCCACCTTTTTTTGTTTGTCTCCCACGACTGTGATTTGGGGGATCTTTGGAAAGTCCATTGAAAATGCATATAATGAAAAAAATATGCATGGATTTCAAATTTTTTGATACCAAAATAAACTCATACTTTTCTTATACACTCCATGAACTTTTTTGAACTTGTATGAGCTAAATGAGAATATGAATTTTCATTTTGTTCACTGCTGTGCTTTCAGTGCCTAGAATATGTTTGGTACAGTACACTTTTGTTGACTGAATAAATAAACGAATGGATAGATAGATGATTAACTGAATGAATGAATGAATGCTGTGGACCACAATCTAGTTTCCTTGAGCAGCCTCTGTTGTAGCTTAAGCCTGTGACCCTAGACTCATTCATTTACATCTCCTTACCACCAGATGGCAGTTGGAGCCTGAGCTTCTGCCTCACTGGTTCTTAGCCTTCTTTCTCCCTGCTGCCTGTCAGTTTTGCCCAGGACTCTTTGACCTACTCTGCCTAGGCATGGTCAGAGCATTTTGTGTGAACTTTTAGAGGCAGCATCAGTACCTGAAACTTTGTGTCTTTTTCTCCTTAGAAAGGCATTAACTTCTTTCCTGGCCCACCCAGCTCTTTGTCTCAGATAGAACCACTGCTGACACTGACCATTTGTCTGCTCCAAGGTAACTGTCTCTATAACATAAGGACATGAGGCCTTAAGGAGATTTCATCTCCATTCTCCCTATCTATAGCAAGCCTATTCCAGAGTTGTTGTACCCTTTGACCAGGTAAAGACTAGGTACTTTGAGCATCATGGTCAAGCCTTTTGAGTCAGCATGGGTTTGAACATCCACTGTGTCACCTTATATACTGGATAATATTGGCAACTGACCTAAATCTTTAAGCCTTGGTTTTCTCAGCTGTAGAAGAAGGATATTAATGCTACCAAACTCACAGGATGATTATGAAGATTCAGTGGGATAACATATGTACAATGTTAGTAGAGTGTCTACTATGAAATAAGGCTTAAAGAAAAATCAGATGCAAGGGTGGGGATAAACAAAACTAGACATGAAAGGAGCTAGCCAGGGATTATGAGGAGGGTGCTAACTATATAACTAGAAGATTGAAGCCAAGAAAAATGGGAGATCAAGGGAGGCTTCACCAAAGAGATCATGTTTCAGTTGCAACTTGTAGGTCAGGTCAAATTATGCTAGTGAAGCTGGAAGAAGCATTCCAGGTGGAAAGAATGTTATGTGCAAATAAAGAGTTTTGAAAGAGTAGCTACTTATAGTAATTTCAGTAACTGTAGGTAGTTAAGTATGACTGAAAGACACATTTCTTGTGTGTGTGGGGGGAAGGAGTGATAAGAAGTAAACACAGAAAAATGGGGGCCAGGTCACAAAGGGCCTCATGTGCCAGGTGAAAGAGGCTGGACTTAATCTGGCAGGCTATGGGGAGTCATCAGAGAATTTGAAGCAAGGAAGTGGATGGTTATGATTGATGGCTTAGAGTTCCAGCTGCCTTGAAGCCGGGCAGAGAAATACAGCCAGATAAAAGATGATCTGAGTTTAGATTAGAGAAATTATAGTGGGAAAGGAAATAAAAGGATGAATCCATGGATTTATTTTCCCTTTATATGATAGAGCATATATGCACATGCAGGAGTGAAAGAGTAAGAGAGAGAGAGAGGCACACTCAACAGGGTCTGGTCATGCTATAATTTCCCTCCTCCAGTCCTCTAGTCCATTAGATCCTGGGCACTGATGCATATGCTCAATATGTTTTTCAGGTCAACTGGGCTGGGGATTTGAAGCAGGTCACCATGTGGGACCTGACCTTCCCTAGTAGCACCTTATAACTGTACCACAGAGCTGGCCCTAGGGATATTTTTTTTTCCCAAAAGGAGGACATCAACAACATAGCTTTTCTTTTTATAAAATTTAAAATAATTGTTTTATTTAATTTTATTCATTATTATCATCATCATCATTATTGTTATTTTAAATTTTACCAGAGAGAAACAGAAACAGAAACAGAAACAGAGAGAGAGGGAAAGTGAGAAAAAGTCACCAGGTCCAGGACTTGAACCACGGTCAGCCATGTAGAAGTCCAGTGCACTTAACCATCATGCCACCTGCTGGCCCCAGCAACCTAAATTTTTTTCTTTCTTTCTTTCTTTTAAAAGAATTATCCATTTAATTAAATTAATTTATTATTATTCTTCAATTTGACGAGTGAGAGACAGAGACAGAAACAGAGAGAGAGAGAGAGAGAGAGAGAGAGAGAGAAAACTAACTGTTAAGTTCAGGATTTAAACCACAGTCAGCCATGTGGGAAGTTCAACGCTTTAACCACCATGCCACCTGCCTGCCCTAACAACCTAACTTTTTAAAGAGCTTGCCTGAAAAAGGAAGAAGAGCCTGGGCCAGAGAAGGGTAGGGTCATGGGACAGTTCTTTTTTTTTTTTTTTTTTTTATAGGGTAAGTGAGCACACTGGAGAGAGATAGAAAGTGACACATCCTCCCCTCCCCAGGGGATGGCCACACTGCAGTCCCTTCTCTTCCACTCTTCTCTCAGGATTTTGGGCATAAATGCACATGTGGTCAGTGTGGTTTTCAAGCCACTGGGTTTGGGACCTGAACCATGAAGCTGACCATGTGAGATTCAGCCACCTTAAACTTTATGTCCCCTGCTGGCCCCAGGTGTTTTTTTTTTTTTAAATATGGATGAGACTTGAGGCTCTTCTCTTCCCAACAGGGGCTCACACTAGTTAATTGAGTAAGTGGAGAGGGAGATTTTAGTCCTGTACTTACCAGGTAGTAGGGGCCTATTCCAGTTTCAACCTGGCTCCCACCGTCTGACTTTCCTGTGGTGAGCCAGAGCCCATGACACAGGGACTAGGAGGCAGGCTTTTTTATTCAGAGCTTGTATTTCCCTTCCAGTTGAGGAATTTCCCTATAATGGTCCCCCAGGACTGAGGAAAACTAATAAACCAGTCAGTTTGTTCATTCCAGGGTACCCCAAGATGGGGAGTCTTATTAGAAAAGCCCAGCAACTATCTTCTGCTTATTTTGTTTATACTTTCAAAGGCCTTCACGCCATCTCCAATTTCCCTTTCTTTAATAATTTTAGAGAGATTTTTGCTATAGCACAGGTATGCTTGCCAGAGAGACAGAGAGCAAGAAATTACCCCTCAGGGGAGATGGCCACACTATAATTCCTTTTCCATTCTCTTCTTGGGATTTTGGGCACACATGCATACAAGTCTGGCATGAGTTTTAAGCCTCTAGGTCTGGGGCTCAAACCTCAGTTGACAATATGGGAGTCCAGTGATATAACCATTACACCATCTGATGGTCCCCAAATTTCTCTTTCTATAAATAATTATTTTTTATTTAATTTTATTTATTCATTCATTTATTTTAATTTAACCAGACACACACACACACACACACACACACACACACGCATATGCACACACACAGAGAGAGAGAGAGAGAGAGAGAGAGAGAGAAAGTGAGAAAGTAAGCCACAGGTCTGGGACTCGAACTGTGGTCAGCCATGTGAGAGTGTCCAGCACCTTAACCACCACGCCACCTGCTGGTCCCCAATTTTTCTTTCTTATCTTACTCCTAGGTAGAATGTTGGTTCTTCCTTTACTTGCTCTATATTGAAACTTTCTACCCTGGCATGAACCCATTTAGAAGGACTCAAAGCCCAGGCCCGGTTCAGAGTTTGGCAAAAACCTGAGGAAGCCCAATATCATGGCTCCAGAACTCAAGCTTTGCTGCTTCTCTAGCTCACAGGCAATAGGAAAAATCTACCCCATGGCCCCAAGGCTGCTGTCTTCGCCATGCTAACAACTTTTGCCTTCCTGGCCCAGGCTGGAGTGAAAATATGGGAGTTGTGGTGGATAAAAAAAGAACAAATGAATAGTTATGGATACATAATCTGTGTTGAATATGTATGTCATTGTACTTATTCTCCATAATGAAACTGTGAGGGAGCTATTAGTATCACTTTTTACAGATGATGAAACTGAGGCTCAGAGAAGTTAAGGAATTTGCTCAAGATTATTAGGCTAGTTAGTAATGAAATCAGGAATTGAACCCATGTTTTAATATCAAATTCATTTTTTTTATTTCACACTTTAAAAATTTTTATTATTATTATGTATTTATACATTCAATCACTATACATCATTTTAGATTGTAAAGAGATTTTACCCAACATGATATATACCACACACCAAGCGACATCATCAACAGGCCACAAACCATATCCGTGTCCCACAAATGTCTTACTTCTCTACTTTTTCCTAAATTTCCCTTTCTGCACTTTTCACATTTTTAACCAGTAACTTATATTCCTTGGGGAGTAGGTATGGGAGTTGGGGGTGGGATGGAAGGAGAACCTCTCTGGTTGACCCTTTTCCCAAGGGAACCTAAAAATAGGTTCCTCCTGTCCCAAGTGGATGCCTCATCTCCAAGGAGGAATAACTATATGTAGTCAGCATCTACTTTAAGGAATCCAGAAATGGCAAACTCCTGGGGCAGACAGTGAGCAGGTAGACTCAGGTTTACTGTCCTTTTAGAAAAGCCTCTTTCCATCGCTGAAATTTTCATTGCTTTAGCTATAAAATGAGAAGGTTAGTTAAATGGTCTCTAAGATCTCCTCCAGCTCTAAGATTCAAGGAGTGTATTTATCATATTGAAATATAGGATCACCTGATTCATTCACGGATAAGAAATGAATTTCATGTTGCCATAGGGAACAAGGGCTTTTCGAACTAGAAAAAGATATACTCAAAGAGGCGAGATAAATAGTAGAAAGAGCATGGGCTTTGAGTCAGCCAGTCTTGGGTTAAAATCCTGTACACTGGCAGATCATTTTACTTCTCTGAACTTCTTTTATCATCTATAAAGCAGAAGCAACAACGACTACCTCTTAGAGTAAGGTAACTTTTTAAAAATAATTATTTTATTTAACTCTATTTGTTTTAGTTTGACCAGAGAGGGACAGAATGAAAAAAAGGGGAAGAGAGAGAAAATGAGAAAGCAAGCCACTGGGTCTGGGACTCGAACCACAGTTGTTGGCCATGTGGTAGTCCAGTGCCCTTAACTACCATGTCACTTGCTGACCCCAAGTAAGATAACATTTTTGACAGTGCCATGGGAAGTACACAGACCTTTCTTTTGGGTGAATGTTCTTCAGCTCTTCTCCGCCCACCCCACCCCCCCCACCAATTCCACTCTCCACTTTTTGCTTGCATATTTATTTATTTCTTCCATGAATAGGAGAGACAGACATAGAGAGGGAAATACAAAGATAGGGAGATAGCACTGCAAACAAATTCTTGATGCAGAGATCCACCCCCTAGTTTCAGTCATCCCTGGATCATGGGTATGCATGTACCTGGCATACTCAGGGAAGTCTCCGGACTTGAACCTGGAACCTTCCCTTGTGGATTAGCATTGAAGAGCATCACATTTTACTGTTGTACCACCATCTGGCCCCTTACCACACTGTTTCTCTAGTTCACTGGATACTCTTCTCTCTTCCCCACCCCTAGGCCAGGTCAAATGTTCCCTGCCCAAGCTTTGGCTTAGATACTTTTCTGGTGAGGCTCATATGGGGCATGGAACAACCTGACATCTTTCACAACATTCTAAAAGTCCTAGCAGTATGGTGCAACTGAGGCTAGTCCAAGGCTTCAACCCTTGAGCTTTGGGAGAAACTAGCTAGAGGTTCTAGCTTCAGAGGCCCTCCACCAGCTTCATTGGCTCTGTTCCCTCTTCCTGGCATTCAGCTTCCTGGACCATAACCATCAGGTCAATGACAGAGCACTCCAGTTTCTAGTTGGTACTAAGAGGTGGAATCTAATTGGGAGGGGCCACCTCATAACATCCACCTCAAGTGGCATTATCTTGGCATATCCCACTTGAACTGAGTAGGAAACAATTGGCAGAATTCCCAAGAGATTCCCTTGGTAGGCTTTCTGCCTGTAACCATCTTGGCATGATCTTGAACTATTCTGGAATGCAACAGCCCACTGCCCCATGGTACAACCAGTTCCAGTGCCACTTCCTACTTCTCCACTGTCCTTCTGCTTTAACATCTCTGGATTTCCAGGGGGATCTTATTTAGTCTTTGCCTGTCTAGATCTTTGAGATTATGAAAGTTGTAAACTTGGAAGACAAAAGATTGTACCTATGTTAGAGGCACGGAATATGGGGGATAAAACTCCTCAGAGGCACCCTACCACCACCACCAGACATTCAGGGCAACTTTCTTTTATATTGATTGATTGATTTTAAGAGAGATTTTTTGCTATGGGGCACATGTGCTCACTGGAGAGAGAGAGGGAGAGAGAGAGAGAGAGAGAGAGAGAGAGAAATCACTCCCCAG
>NW_006207730.1:147385-149728 GCF_000334495.1 Tupaia belangeri chinensis
CACACACACACACACACACACACACACACACACAGTGTGAATTTGAAACTCCTAGTTCCTTGATTCAGACCATGGTTGGCCATGTGGGAGTCCAGTGACATAACTATTGTGCCATCTGCTGGTCCCCAGGGCAACCTTCTGAATGAAAACCTGGGCCTTCAAAGGAACAAGCCCAGGGTCTTTTGTTCAGGAGTCTGCCTCTGCCACTCTCTGCTCCATGGATATTTCTGGCAATTTGAGGCTGACTTTAACTCCAGGAACCTTTAGAGGCCTATAGTTCTCCATTCAGAAACTCTATAGGGCAATAGCTGAAGAATTCCCAGACATAGCCTCCCTGTCTGTAGAAGCTCAATGATTTGGACCTCATTGTCAAGATGAGCAGCCTTCTTTCCTAAGGGCCTGGTTACTCTGTTACTCTGTAATCACCTGCAGACCATGGACAGGGTAATCCTGAGGGCCATGTCTGGCTATCTCACAACTTGGCCGCTATAGCAGTCTTTTCCACTGCTGAATGAGGGCCAATATGAGTGTCCTAGACTTTGAGGAAGACCAGAGTATATATCTTAACAGTCAAGAGGGCTCTGGGTCCTTACTATGGGTGACCACAGTTCCCCTGTAAGAAGCATGGGGTCTTTGGGCTACATGGACCTTGCTGGTGGTGACTGGCCTGTTGGTCAAAAGTTGTGGCCTGATCACCCTACTGAGAAGGAGTCATTACTAGGTTCTTGGCCTACAGTTCCACCACAATAAGGCCTTAGCAGGACACGGGTGAAGGCTATAGATGGGATTCTTTTTGCAAGGCATAGCCCCAATGCTCTTGGAAGGGGGATAAGAAAAGAGAATTAGGAAAGATATGTGAAAGGATGATCATGAGCAGGCCACAGGGGCTTCCTATGGATAGAGATGGGCATACTTATTTCTAACACCAAAAGTATAGGTACCAGAAGACTATTTTTTTAAAAAATTATTAAAAAGTTTTTTTTGAGAGAGATACCCAGAAGACTTTAAAGGGGCCATGTTTGGGTCTTCGAGCCAGTGCACAGCCAGAAAATGGTGATGCACAGCCTTTCAGAACTGTAAGAGACTTAGAAACATCTTCTCCACTTCCAGAGTGATCATCCAGCCTCTGTTTAGACATCCTTCTCCCTCTCCGGGAAACCTGGCCACGGACAACTCTTAACTCCTAAGACGTATTTTCCCCCTTTTGTTAAGGCCAGATCTGTTTCCATTTTTTGGGTTCAAGTGCTACCCCCTGGCACCATGTACAAATATGTATTCTCTTGAATTCTGACAGAAACCTGAAGACAAGAGACCCACATTCTCTTGAATCTTTTCTTCTCCAAGCTAAACAACCGTATCACTCTCAATCAGTTTTTATAGTACTAAACAGTCATCAAGCGTAACCTCCCTGTGACTCAGTTTCTTTATCTTTGAAATGAGGATTAAACAAGATAATACACTCAAAAACTGAGAACAGTGTATGGCATATTGTAAGCACTCAATAAATGCTATTATAATTATACCAGAGGGCCCGTGTGTGTGTGTGTGTGTGTGTGTGTGTGTGTGTGAAAGAAAGAGAGCGCCCCTATGAAGCCAAGTCATGCTGCAGTCACCCTTTCCTCTATTCTTCCTTACCATCATATCTTGGGCATGCACATACATACCTCTAGTGTGTTTTTCAAGCTGTAGGAGCTGGGATTTGAACTGTGGTTGGCCATGTGGTATCTGGCTTCCTCTACACAGTGCTTGCACTGTACTACAGGGCTGGCCTTGAATGAATGTTATATTAAATTTATATTTCTAGGGACTGGCGGTGGTTAAAGGTGGTGGATTTCCACATGATGACTGCGGTTCAAGTCCTGGGCCTGGTGTCTTGCTTTCTGGCTTTGCCTTTTTTTCTTCTCTCTGTCTCTCTCTGGTCAAATTAAAAAATAATAATAACAAATAGAATTAAATAAATAAATAATTTAAAAAATTATATTTCTAGATTTGATCACTTGACTAAACTCTTTGAAGTCAAAATGATGTCACTTTTTAATCTGCATGTCCAGTGCTTATTTGATGTTTAGCATGCAATTGGCATTTAATTATTGTTTCTTTAGAAAATTACCAAATGGCAACTATACTGCTTGGAGAGGGAGGGAGAGAGAGAGAGAGAGAGAGAAAGCAAGACAGCTCTCCCCCAGGGGCATGTTATATTACAATCTCCATTTTTCCTTTCTGGATTTTGGGCACACACACACAAGTCTGGGTGTTCTTCAAGCCGTGGGGTCTAGGATTTGAACCACAAAGTCAGCCATGTGGGATCTAGCTGCCATAACCTCCATGCCACTGGCTGGGCCA
>NW_006207730.1:149921-155091 GCF_000334495.1 Tupaia belangeri chinensis
AGTCACCAGGTCCAGGACTCAAACCACAGTCAACTACATGGGAGTCCAGTGACATAGCCATTATGCTAACTGCTGGTCAAGTCATGTGGTTTTTGAGACCCTGACATAGGTTTCAGTTTCTACTCTATCCTACTCACTTTCTTCTGGACTTTTTTAAAACAGAATTATTTAATTAAATTAATTTATTATTATTCTTCAATTTGACCAGAGAGAGACAGACAGAAAGGGAGATTGAGAAGGTAAGCTGCCAGGTCCGGGACTAGAACCACAGTTGGCCATGTGGAAGTCCAGCACCTTAACCACCATGCCACCTACCAACCCCCTCTTCTGGACATATTGTAGTTTATTCCTTATAATATAGGAGGCCCAGAACTAAATAGTATCTGGTCATTTCATGTTCAAATGTAAGGTACCTTCAAAAAGTTTGTGGAAAATGAGTATTATGAATAAACTACGCATGAATTTCATTTTTTTTGCCCCCAAATAAACGCAAACTTTAATTCCATTTTTCTCTGTGAACTCTTTGAAGTCCCTTCACACGTCACAACTATAAAATCTCAGAATCTCACATTGTAACTGGACCTTACCACTTAATTATCTACTCCATCTAATCCCCTTTCATCCCTCAACTCTTCTGTCTCATGCTAGAGGCTTCAGCAAGTTGTCATCCAATTCATGATTCTCCCCATGAGCCAAGTTCTGGAAGGAAATTAATTCCTGTGGGGGCCAGAGCCTTGATACTGCAATATACCCCAGAAGAAGAGTTAAGGGGGCTTAGTTTAGCATCCTTACTGAGGTTGACACCTGTCCTCTGGGCCATTTCCTTTCTCTTAATTTCTAAGTGAAATTACCTTCTGAAATTTGATGATTTGCCAAAGGGGAAAAATGTATGTTTCTGCATCTAGACATGTGGATTGAACAGTGATAAGAGAGTAAGAGTAAGAGAAAGAAGAAAGAGACAGATGAGAAAATGAGAAGGAGGGGGTGACAGAGACAGGGACAGAGAGAGGAGCAGGGATGGAAGAGAGGGAACGAGAGGCTCAAGAGAGACACAGAGAAAAAAACAGAAGCATAGACATTAAAACAGAGATCGAAGAAAGAGACTGAGACATAGAAATGGAAGGAGTTAGGGCAGGAGAAAGAAAGAGAGGGAAGGAGAGAGAGGGGAGAGAGAGAGAGAGAGAGAGAGAGAGAGAGAGAGAGGGGAGAGAGAGAGAGAGAGAGAGAGAGAGAGAGAAAGAACTGAATCAAGAAGAGAAAGTGAACATGAGATTTTGACTATTTATAGAGCCCAGAATACTTTCTTGCCTGAACAAAGGTCCCAAAACCTTTTGGAATAACCCAGAGATCAGCAACCTAGATTTCACAATGGGAAGAATTCCAGAGGCTGGGCACAGACTTTGTAACTAGCTAGTTGCTGGTCTCCTTCCTATCAGCTTCACATGGATGTGATTCCCTCAGGTCTTGATCAGTGGGCTGGGCATTACAGGGAGTACCCAGGAAGCCCTATCTCCAACCTCCCATGGTAGGAAAATACATATTTATGCAGATGTGTCTGGCAATGCTGGCCTGCAAGAGTTGTACCAGTCTTCCAGACCAGAGCAATACAAAGGTACTTAGACCATATAGGAAATAATTTATGCCTAAATTCTGGGGGACCTTGCTGCCACATGATTGTCACAGCAGCCACCTGATTTAGCCCATGGCTCCCTCCCTGAGCTTTTTATTCTCAAAGACCCTTATTAAGTATGTGGGCAGAGGTGAGCTCCTCATGAAAGGAACCCAAGGCTAGGCCCATGTTCACAGAGAGGTACTAGAATGAAGTAACTGAAGGCTGCTTAGGCATAAAGGGTGATGATGCACTTGAGTAAACAGGTAACCAGGGCAAAAATGCATAATTGACAAACATGTCTACAGAATGTACAAGAATAAAGATAAATGCATACCTAACAACAGGGAGTGAACAGGCAAATAGGGCAGAGCCAGCAAATTGGCCACTCTTCCTAACTAATCAGGAAAGGCTCTTCGGATAAGGTGGAATTTCAGATTGCTGAGCATGTCTGCCCTCTTTGTAATGTGATTAAAATTGGTTTAGAAATTTGTGCTATATTTCAAGTGAGTTCTGTGCTTAAAATGTAATTGCATTTGGCCGCATATTTGACATTCTTGAAATTAGAGCAGCTTGCATGCAATAAGGAAATTTGTCCAGAATGGAATTTTATTTTTAAGCCAATGCACAGAAGAGCAGTTGCAATCTGAGCCTCTGATGGATGGTTCCTTCAGGGCTGCCTCTCAGCTGGCTCTCTCTTTGCACTCCCTGTCCATTCTGGAACTCTGCTGGCACTAAGCAGGAAGAAAGCTGTTTGACCCCTCCCCCAACTACAGAAAGCACATTTCTTGTGGCAGTCAGAGTTGAAACCATGTTGAGTCTCTAATGTAGGGCTCTCCTGCACATCTGAATGCCTCAGACTATGCATACCACACTGGCACAGTTTAGAGACTTTGTCTTTGTCACCCAGGATTTAGGACCTTGTTCTGGGATCTGAAACCTCAGAACTGGTGCTCTCTTCTTACTGGTTTGTTCTCCTCTGTCAGAACTCAGAAGAACTGTTAGGACTGCTGGCCAGTTCTTCCTCTCTAGTATGGTAGAGGCCAAATGGCTACTAGGGATTTTGTTAACACCTCAATAACGATGGTGGTGAGAAAGGAGAAAAAAAGGGAGAGTGAAAAAGGGAAACATGACATTTTAGGATATCCCAAACCCTTCCCAGATTGGACTCGGGTGAGAGTTAGCTGGGTCTTTGCCATGGGAGTTATGGAGGAACAGCCTGCCTATGTGACTCTAGAACCTTAGGGATGAAAGGGACTGTCAAAGTCATGTAGTCAGTCAGCAAATATTTTGAGCACATATCATATGCCAGGCACTATGCTAGGTCTGGGGTTGTAGAGCTGAAGAAAATAGGCCTTGTTCCTCCCTCAAGAGCTTCCAGTCTAGTGAGGACACGAGTTCTTATACAGAAATGTACAATCATTTCATTACTTGTATGTAAGTGTGCAAAGTTTTAAGGCAAAGTATAGGTTCCTCAGTGGAGTTTAATAGTCTGGAAGACTCAGGACTGGCAGGTGGCATGGTGGTTGGAGTGCTGGACTCCCACATGACTGGCCATGGTTCAAGTCCTGGACCTGGTGGCTTGTTTTCTCACTCCCGCCCCCTTTTCAAATTTAGAAATAATAATAATAAATAAAATTAAATGAATAATTCTTAAAAAAACCCAAAAAATAGTCTGGAAGACTCACCTACAGAAATAATATTTAAGGTGGAGGCTTGTAGAAGGAAAAATTGGCCATACAAAGGTAGGGGATAGAGAAGGAATGCAGAATAGGATTTGTGAAGGCTCAGGGCCAGAAGGGAGCAAAGTTCAAAATATTTTATGGAGTAATTAACTTCACACAGAAAAAACATTCCACAGACCAGCTAGCTGGCAAATGACTTATTTTGGTCACAAGAAAACCAGACTGTGGAGAGCCTGGCACAGAGATATGACCCTTGAAACCAGCCAATCTGGATCAATAGGATCAGCTATGTATTTATTATATGGACAGCAAGTTGTCATATCAGCAGTGGGGGGGCAGAGAAAAACTTTATCTAACCTTCTGGTCTTTGTTTCTTGGACATGGTGTCTAGAAGCTCCCAATTTAGCATCAGTACAAG
The DNA here is from genome assembly GCF_000334495.1 of Tupaia belangeri chinensis. NCBI lineage: Eukaryota > Metazoa > Chordata > Mammalia > Scandentia > Tupaiidae > Tupaia > Tupaia belangeri. The sequence continues at coordinate 153,634 of NW_006207730.1, forward strand.
GGATAGTGCTGCCTTTCTGTCTCTCAACTTTCTTTAGTAAACATTCTGCCAAGCCAAGGGAAAGGAACGAATGCTTATAGAGCACATGTTTAGTGACAAGTGCTTTCTTATATGCCTTATTAAGTTATCACAATATGCTTAAAAGGTGGATAGGTACCTCTGATTTTGCAGATGTAGAAACTGAGGCATAGAGTGACAAAGTAATTTTCTCAGAGTCTCAGCGCTAAAAAGTAGGGGAGCTGGAGTTTCAATCCAATCAGATTGACTTTCCAAGCAAGCTTTTCCCACAATCCAAGACAGCCTCTCTGTGTCAGCTGTGACATTCCTACCAAGCAGCTGTCTATCTGCAAACAGACACTGTTGGGTCCTGTTAGTTTTCCATCCTTAGGCCGACTACCTTCGTGCCCAGCTGGCATTGCTATCAACCATTTCATCACACCTGTTAAGGGCCAGCTGGCAGAGACCATGGCTCCTCTAAATTATGATCAGCCGAAGGCTCAACTCAGCACAGAGGTGCACTTTGACGGAGAGCCTCCTAAGAGATAGGTTTGCAGGGTCTTTGAGCCACATCCAACAGAACATGCCCCTTGGGTATGAGACCCACCACCCTCTACACATCTACAGCAGTGTGTGAGAGGAATGATGCCATGATGCAGTTCATCCTTCCCATTGGGGAGGCACTTAGTTCTCAGAACCTTTCCCCTTTTTGGGCTCCTTGGTGTTTCCCACACCTACCTAATTTGGCTTTGTGCCCAGACTGTGTGCAATGACAGGATGCTCGCTCTTGAAAGTTAGCACAGTTCCTTTCAGGGAGGTATCTGTACTTCCATTATGAAAGAGGGCTAGAGGGTGTGAGGAAATGAAGCTCAGCGTCTTCTCTCTTCCATAGAATGAGCTGGGCTTCACTCTCCAATGCTGCTTCCTGAGGGTACCAAGGGAGATTTGTGACAGGGTACCCCTACCAGTGATTATACATCTTAAAGGCTTAAGTCTTTCCCCTACCACCATTTTTCTTATTGGAGCGTTTTGTGGAAGGGACAGTTCTTCCAGAGGTATCCCTTTCCACCTAGGACTTGCCCTGTAGTCTGCTGTCCCCAAATGACTACAACAAACCTTCTGTTTAAAGTTTGTTTGTGTGTGTGCGGGGGGGGGGGTAAGAGGGGTTAAGATAGACACACTAATTATGAATTATTTTGAATGAAAAAATGAGCCCTTTTTAAAAAAAAAAATTGCTGTGCACTTGCTAGAAAGACAGAGAGAAAGGAAAAGTTAGAAAGCACACCCTATGTGGGGTGGCCTTCTCCATTCTTCTCTCAGGATTTTGGGCATTCACACACATACCCAGTATATTTTGTCTTTCTTTCTTTCTTTCTTTCTTTCTTTCTTTCTTTCTTTCTTTCTTCCTTCCTTCCTTCCTTCCTTCCTTCCTTCCTTCCTTCCTTCCTTCCTTCCTTCCTT
>NW_006207730.1:155980-157286 GCF_000334495.1 Tupaia belangeri chinensis
GGAGGGATAAATTTCAAGAAAGTGCCAAGAAAGCCTTTCCCTGGGAAGGGGGTGGGGTGGACAATGGGGTGGGGGAGTGGGCAATGAAGTTGGGTCCAGAGAAGGGGGATGTCCAGAGGCATCTGGAGAATCAGCGGTTTCTCCTTCAGCTCCCTTCTCAGAACACCTGTGCTTTCCTCACTTATATAGGCTAATTATCATGCACGTTTAAGTTTGCAATGCTTATTACAACTCTATCCCAGCACAATGAATAATAATCACAATCACTATAGCTGTAATAACAACCCTGTATTTATAGAATGATTTAGACCCATGGACCAGCAGCATCGGCATCACCTAGAGCTTGTTGGAGGTGCATAGTCTCAGGCTCCTGAATCAGAACCTATGTTGTAACAAGACTCCATGGTAATTCAATACACATTACAATGTAAGAAGCTCTTGTTTGGGAACATGGTCAGGGTCTTTACCTGACCATGTTTGTTCCTTTGTCACCTCTTGTCAGTGACTCTATAGTCTAAATCCTAAAGGGGTTATGAATTTGTTTCAGAGACAGCAAAAAAAGCAGGGAACTAGAGAAATGTGTCTTACTAGGCGGTCTGGAAAGGGAGAGGTGATGGTAGTTACAAAGGAGAAGCACACATATAGACCTAATTGGGGTCTATGGGAAAACCAGAATGTTCCCTAACATCCATGCCCTAGTTGTATTTAGATGTGACCTGGTTACCAAATATTATAGCCACCTGTTAAATCCAAGGGTTAAGAAATCCAAGTTTTATGGAATAAAACCAGGCTACTAAACTCAGAGAACTAGTGTTTTAGCTAGATACTTAAATGTGCTCTGCTATAAAATTGTCATTCTGTGGGACCAGCAGTTAGCGTAGTAGCTATGTTGCTGGACTCCCATGTAGTTGACCGCAGTTTGAGTCCTGGACCTGGGGGCTTAAACTCAGGCTGGGCACGTGTGCGTGCGTGCCCAGGATCCCGAGAGGAGAATGGAGGAGAAGGGATTGCAGCATGGCCACCTCCCCTGGGGGGTGATTTCTCACTTTCTGTCTCTCTGTCTCTCTCTGTCTGTCTGGTGAGTGCATGCGCTCTATAGCAAAAACCTCTCAAAAAAAAATAAAATTGTCATTCTATTTCAGCTAGTATTCCTGCAGTAACAGGGAGCTCATTACCTCATGGATTCATGGTTGACTAGTTCTGTTAGAAAGTTCATTTCTAGGGACCAGCAGTTAGCGTAATAGCTATGTCACTGGACTCCCATGTAGTTGACCGCAGTTTGAGTCCTGGACCTGGGGGCTTAAAC
>NW_006207730.1:157571-167622 GCF_000334495.1 Tupaia belangeri chinensis
GCCCAAGATCCTGAGAGGAGAATGGAGGAGAAGGGATTGCGGCGTGACCATCCCCCCTGGGGGGTGATTTCTCACTTTCTGTCTCTATGTCTCTCTCTGTCTGGCGAGCGCACGCGCCCTATGGTGAAAACCTCTCCAAAGGAAAAAAAAAAAAAAAGAAAAAAAGAAAGTTCATTTCTTTTATTGAGGTGAAATATATCTCCTTGTGGTTTCTATCCACTTATGAGTCCTACTTTTGCCCCTTGAGGCATCTCATCCCCATAAACCCCATCTATTCTTGCTGCCTTATAATCGCTCTTCAGAGGTACAGAAATCACAATACTTTAAGTCTTCCTTCTCTTTTTTTTTTTCTTTTAAAGAATTATTTTACTTAACTTTTATTTATTCATTCGTTTATTTTAATTTGACCAGAGAGGGAGAGGGAAAGGGAGAGGGAGAGGGAGAGAAAACGAAAGCCGCTACGTCTGGGACTTAAACCATGGTCGGCCATGTGGGAGTCCAGTGCCCTTAACTACCACACGAACTGTCAGCCCTGAGTCTTCCTTCTTTTCTCCAAGCTAAATGGCTCCAGCAATTCCAATTGTTTCACACAGCTCCTGGACTACAGTTCTCTCCACAGCCTGTCTGCTCTCCTTAATTGGAACCCACAGCAGGATTAAACTGTGAAGGTGCAGAAAGAGACCAAGCAGCTAAGCAGCACCCTGGTCTCATGGCAGAAGCCATGGCCCCAAGTGCATACCCAGGAGATTCAGCTTAGAATCAAAGGCCTCTAGCAGATGACCAATAAAGGACTTTTGTCCATTTGAGAACATTTATAGAATCTGGTACATCCCATCAGAAGTAACACAGCAAATTTTAAGCAGTTGACCCTTGTAATACTGGTTGCTAAGCTATTCTTTTATTGAGTTTTTCTTGATCAGCCTCTTTTAAAAATAACTAGTATGTTCTCTACTTGGGAACTGCCTAGCAGCAGTTTTATGTCCATCTTTCCATGACTCCCACTTCACTGTACTTCACTAATTTTGCTGGACGTAACTGCATGTCACTTTCTCAGTGACTGTTTTTCCAACCAGGAACCCTAGTCAGACTAGTCATGTAGGGGAATACCTTTACTTTGTCACCTTATTAGATTTTAGCTCTTCCTTCTCCTCCTGAGCTGGTCACAAGACTGGTTTTTTTTTTGGGGGGGGGTATTTTTATGAATCTGCTTAAAACATTCTATTGCTTAATCTACTTTTCATAGGTCATAGTTTCAATGGCTATGGACCTCAACACCCCACCCCAAAATGTGGTGAATAGTAAAAATGGCAATACTAATAGTTAATATTTATTGTAATAGCTAATATTTATTGAGCATCAAATATTGTTTTAAGCACTTTACTTATATCAACTTATTTTATTTTCATAACCACCTTATCAAGTGGTTATTATCTATTATTAGCCCCACTTTTCAGATGATGAAATTGAGATACAGAGAGGTTAACCCATTGTCAGAGATTACTTAGGTAATTTAGACTCTACCTTCAGATCTTAGAAAGGGCCTTTCTCTTGGGCAAAGCTGTACATATATGGGTTCTTGATCCATCTCCTTCTGGCCTCCTTGGGGGAGATCAAGCACTTTTTCTCTCCTTCCTCTTCTCTCCTCTCTGACTTCTCAAGACATAAATGTACCTGGGACCCTTCCTACAATAGAACAACATAAAACAAACCTCCCTGTTTTGTGCATGAATTGCTGGTTTTTCTTTTCATTTACTATAAACTTCTTGAAAGTGTAGTCTATAACCTCCTTTGACAAGTTATTAACCACTCTGTACATCAGTTTGTTCCTCTGTAAAATGGAGAACATATTAGTATATACTTCATTATATTAGTGGCACAGGATATTGGGATGCTCGCGGGCCCAATGTCAGTGCCAGATTTATTTCTGTGAGATGACCTGGTTCTTGTCTCATGCTCACACAGAATTAGAGACTTAGAGATGCAGACAAAGAGTGGGGATAGCCAAGTGGAGTTTATTGAAAGAGAAAAGCTCCCACAGTGGGTCTTGGAAGAGGGTAGCCATTTGGGGCTCTTGTTGTTGTTTTTGTTTTGTTTTGTTTTGTTTTTTTGAGAGATTTTTGCTATAGGGCGCATGCGCTCACCAGAAAGACAGAGACAGAGAGACAGAAAGCAAGAAATCACCCCCCCCAGGGGGATGGCCACCCTGCAATCCCTTGTAGGGAGGTTTTTTACCCTAGCTAGGAAAAACTTGTTCACGTTTCATCCCCATGGGGTCACATGTAGGGTATGTCATGCTGTACATTTAGGAAGCTGTACATATAGAGAACTTCTGGTAAATGATTGTCCAAGTCTTTGTCTAGGAGCTTCACTACAGAGACCATTATCTAGTGGTCAATAATTGCTTAGTCTATGTCTGAGAGCCTTGGGCCTTAAAGACCTTTATCTAGGTTCTAGAATGTAGTGGGGACTTGGAAAAAGCCAAAACTGCTTTAGATCATGCTGCCTAGGTTAATCATTGAGTTATTGCTGCAAGCTGCAAGTCATTTCTTCTGAGCAAGCAGTTTCTTGTGAATGCTTAGCCACTGTTACTCCATCTTTGGGCCTTATGTCCTTACCACTTGTTTCTTAGGGTGCTCCTATCTCATTAGGGAAGATTAAATTTATTAATATATGTAAAATGCTTAGAGCAATATTTAGCTCATTATAAGTGTTCACTATAGTAATTATTAACTGTATACATGTTAGCTATTATTATTACTATTATTATTATTCCTGTTATTCTCAATATCCAACAACCTTATCTCAGTCACCATCCTGAAATTGTGACATTCTACTATGCTTGACTTCCTTCTCTTTTTTAGAAAATAATATTTTTTGAAGTACAATACACACACATATACATAGAAAAGTACCCATATCATAATGGTCCAACTCTGAGTATTCTCAAATGAATATACCTGTATTGCAAGTGCTCAGATCAAGAAATAAACCAGCATGTGGGGTGGTTGTTAAGGTGGCTGGATCCCACATGGCCAACTGCACAGTCAAGTCCCAGATCATCTGGCTACTTGAGCAACAGTGATTAAATGTTAAAAACAAAACAACACAAAACAAAACAAAAACAAAAGCAGAAAGAAAGAAAGAAAAGAACATTTGAAAAAGAAAAATAAAAAGAGAGAGAGAGATTTGCAGGTCACGTGTGTGTATATACCTAAAATCCTGAAGAGAGAAATGGAGACGGGATTGTACTGTGACCGTGGCCCATGGAGATATTTTATCACTTACCTTCTCTCTCTTTCTTCTCCAGCAAGCACATGTACCCTCTGGCAAACTGAAAAAACAAAAGATAGGGGACCAGCAGTTGGCGTAATGGCTATGTTGGTGGACTCCCATGTAGTTGACCACAGTTCGAGTTCCAGATCTGGTGGCTTAGACTTAGCTAGGCACGTGTGCGTGCGTGCCCAAGATCCTGAGAGGAGAATGGAGGAAAAGGGATTGCAGCGTGGCCATCCACCTGGGGGTTGATTTCTCGCTTTCTGTCTCTGTATCTCTCTTCCTGGCGCGCACACATGCCCTATAGCAAAACAAACCAACCTCTCAAAAAAAAAAAAAAAGAACATTTCTGATTGCTGCAGAAGCCTCCTCCAAACTCCTATGCTTGTATTTCCTTACTCATGTCCCTCTTTGTAAAAATTTATTTTTAACATTTATAGTTTCTGTATAATACTTATAAATTTAGGAGGATCACAGTTTTATAGTAAAGTAGCTATTCGCTTCTGTGACCTTATTTTATAAGTTACTTTGTGCTTAATTTTTCTAGTAAGTCTTCAAAATATGAAACTATTTTTATAGCATTGAACTTTTAATTTTAACTTGAATTATGAGTTTTTATAAACTCTTTGTGTTTTAAGGGAGATTTTAACTTTTCACCACATGAGCTATTGTATATAGAGTTAGCATATTAAATTATTGAAATAGTTAAAATTTTGACATTTAAAGCAAACCTGTTTGGGGAAATCATTATTTAGGAAAAAAATGACAATGGATTGGATTTTTTTTCTTAAAGAAAAAGAAGGCTTTTTTTTTAACAGAAAAATATATTACAAAATCATTTAATGTGTCTCTTGTAGTACCTAGGAATTATTACACTGATTTGTTTTTATTGAAATACAATATAAAAGAAAATGTAGGGACTGACAGGTGGCATGGTGGTTGGGGTTTTGGATTCCCACCTGACTGACCACAGTTTGAGTCCTGGACCTGGCAGCTTGCTCTCTCTCTCTCTGGTCAAACTGAAAAGAAAAACTAACTAAATAAAATGAAATAATTCTTTCTTAAAATAAGAAAAATGTAATACATGCTTATTGCTGATAATCTGGAGAAACTAAATTCCTCAATTAGTCCGCTGGGGGGAGAAAAACCCTCTGTTAATTTGGAGTCTAGTTTTGCTGTGCTTATTCTATGCAAATACAATTAACTCTGAGTTTTCCTAGGCCATCTTATCTGCCCTTAACCGTCCCAGCCTTCCCCTTGGGGAACTTCCCTTTTATCTTCAAAGATCAGGGAGCAGATGATGACAAAGCTAAAAATTTGACTTGGCCCACAGTAAAAAAACAAAAACAAAAGAAGTTCTTGAATTTCAAAGCTTCTGCTTCAATTAGGCTTTAGTGGTTCAGTTTTTAGAAAAAGCCTTGTAGTGGGCCCAGGTCTCTGCATGAGTAGAAGCAGAAGAAAATAAATACTGCATTATAAAATATTATAAAGCACAAAATCCCTCATGGGTCTGAATTCAGGAAAAAATTATATCACTTTTAAAATGAGGATTTAGGAGCCAGCCCATAACCTAATGTTTACATGGGCTGGATCCTATAGGGCTGACTGTGTGTTTGAGTCCCAGACCCAGTGGCTTGAGAAACGCTCTGAGCATTTCCTATGGGGATGCTTTCTTGTATTATTATTATTTTTTATTTCTCTCTCTGTGATGAGTACACATACCCTCTGGCAGATTAAAAAAGAGAATTTAGGGACCAACAGATGGCATAATGGTTTCATCACTGGACTCCCACATAGTCAACCTCAGTTTAGTCCTGGACCCAGTGGCTTGAAACTCACACCAGGTGTATGTTGTGCGTGTGTGCCCAAAATCCCAAGAGGAGAATGGAGAAGGGATTGTGGCATGGCCATACCCCCTGGGGGGTGATTTCTCCCTTTGGCCATGCCCCCTGGGGTGTGATTTCTCCCTTTCTGTCTTTGTGTCTCTCTGGTGAATGCCTGTGCCCTATAGTGAAAAATCTCTCTCTTAAAAAATAGTGAATTTAGACATTTAAAAATATTTTTCCTAAGAAGTATTGCTTTCCTTGAGAAGAGTGGAGTGTATGTGACAAAGAAAGAAGCTATGAGCTCTAGTTCAATAATTATCTACTGGAGAGCTTCAGGAAGGAGGTTAGAGAACACATTCTGCATGCAGAGTGTAGAGCCCCAGAGCCCTCCCTGCACTGTCCTGATGAAGCTCCTGTTATCAAGTGAGTAATTTCTAGTTTGGCAACAGTACCACTGAAGGTAATTACTAGGTGACTGTTACACACACTTGGCTTGCTTTTGACTTTATTAATTCTAATTAAATATATTTAAAACTTTAGCTATATTTATATTTTCAATAAGCAGTTCATTCACACCCTGTCTCTTAGCCACTGAGTTTGTCCCCTTGGATCTTCTTGTGTATCTTTTCTAGGATAGTCCGTTCTCTCTCTCTCACACACACACCTTTTTAGTTCAGAGGTACGAAAAAGTGTTAGCGTACAAAGTAGTCTCTACTTGATGAAAATTTAGGGAATTTTAAAGGGCCTGTACTCAGTGAACCATTTCCTGAATGACTCTAGCCAGAAACCAGAGAATTACCCTCTGATTCTGCCTTTATCATTACCCTCTACATAAATGCTAATTCTACTCCTAGTATGCACCTTGATCCCCTTCACTCTCCCTGCTGTAACTGCCCCAGTTCAGATCAGCATCTTATGTCATGCATGAAAAGAGAAGCTCTCAAACAAAGAGAGAGAGAGAGGGAGAGAGAGAGAAAGAGAACCTCTCAATTTCTCTTCTTGCCACCAGTCTCTCATCTTGCAATCTATTTTTTCCTCTAAATGCCATCAATTCTTTCCTCCAAATGACATCCATTCAGAGGGATGTCTCATTCCCTCTGCAAAAACAAACTTAATGGGTCCTATTGCCTGTAGAAGAACATTATAACTTCTCAATATAGAAGACATTTTTCTTAAAAGATTAGCAAGTTTCAGATATAACATTATCTCTTATCTCAGAGTGTGTGGTGGTCACTAAATCAGGGCTCTACAGGAAAGACATCTCATGAAGTTGCTACTGGTTTTTAGGGTCAGAAACTGGATGCCCATTGTTCCCCCAGTAATGCTTCCTTTTTGGGAATGGACAAATACTAAATCAATTCACAACAAACTGACAAAGGCCCCAGAATTCTACCTTACTGCTCCTTAGAGAGAGGATACTATCTGGGGGTCTAGAATACTCTTGTTTCAAGGTAACTGAGAAACATAGATAAATATGTTTCCTGAACATGGCATCAGAATATGAGAAAATGTTGCTACCCATTTCCTTCCTCTTTTCTTTCAAACAAGATTCTGAATGAGATTTTCCAAGAACTCTGAACTCACCTCAATTCTGGGAAGGCCTTAATAGCCTCTTCCTAGGAACTTATTTGATTTCGGTGATTTCCCTTGGAACTGAAGTTCTGATCATACTCCAACCCCACCAGCTAGAAGATGGCCATGGGTATTGCTCATCAAATCCTGGGTTTTGTTCTGATTGGAGGGTCTCAGGCCACAGGCTTATCTTGAACCAATTGTTGTGGTAAGAGAAAAGTGGTGCTTTGATTGGCAGTCTGGAACAGGAGGACCTGGTGATGAACCCTTTCACCTGTAGAGGATGACAGAGGGATATCATCCCCAAAAGAAAGTGAGAGCTTTTGAAGCAGTGGAGGAAAACAGATGCTGGAAATGTAAACAACTGTTCTCTACATGTGTATTGCACACTGCCACCTCTGTGTATGCCAGACTGGGTCCTTTCTGCTTGGAATGCCCTTCTCTTCAGAGCTTCCTGCCTAGATCTAAGCTGACTTTTAAAGGCTCCTAACCCTTGTGCATGGGTGTATGTTCCCTCCAGTCCCAAGCTGTCCCAGGGTTTAGTTTCATCATCTTCTTTTCTTTTCTTTCTTTTACTTTTTTAAGAGAGATTTTTGCTATAAGGCGTGTGTGCTCAGCACAGAGACAGACAGAAAGCATCCCCCTGGAGAATAGCCACACCATTCCTTCTCATTCATTCTCCTCTTGGGATTTTGGGCACGCACACATATGCACCCTGTGTGAGTTTTAAACCTCCAGGTCTGGGATTTGAACCACAGTTGACTACATGGGAGTCCAGCAATAGACATCTGTTGGTCTCAGATTCTTCATCTTCTTACTGGATTTCAGCACTTCCTGGTGGGCTTTGGGTGGGGGGATTACTTGGGTTTGTGTTGGTCTCACCTCGTAGGATAGGCCTCCTTGGAGAGCACCAACACAGTCTTAGCTATTCTGGAGCTGCTTTCTGCCTTCCTGGGCTCCTGCCCAGAAAGTAGTGTCTGTTATTGGAGATACTTGATATCTGTATCTTGATATATGTATCATACTTTGTTGAACTGAATAGGATACTTAAAAGAATGAGCTGGTTTCAAGCCCCCTCAAATATTTCAGAAGCACTATTTATACACTTGAGAATGTGTTCCAGACATTCTAGGCTATTCATTAGAATATATCCCTTGAGAAGCTCTTCAAGCTCAGCTGAAGTAGCAGTTTTGCACTTAAGCACATGAGCTGGAATCAACACTGTGGTTGTATGTCTCCACCTCAGGCTGCTTCTTCAGCTCAACAAAGCTAGTGTGTTCCTCTTATACACTGTTGGTGGGAATACAAATTAGTACAACTACTATAAAAAACAGGGTAGAGGTTGCGCAAAAAAAACTAAAAATATAACTACTTTATGATTCAGCAGTTCCATTCCTGGGTATTTATTCAAGGGATAGAAAATCAGTATGTTGAAGAGGAATCTACACTTTTTTTTTGAGAGAGAGGTTTCTATGCTACAGGGCACGTGTGCTCACCAGAAAGACAGTCAGAGAGACAGAAAGTGAGAAATCACCCACCGGGGGGATGGCCATGCCACAATCCCTTCTTCTCCATTCTCCTCTCGGGATCTTGGGCATGCACGCACACGTGCCCAGCGTGAGTTTAAGCCACCGGGTCTGGGACTCGAACCGCGGTCGACTACATGGGAGTTCAGCGACATAGCTGTTACGCTAACTGCTGGTCCCAGGGAATCTACACTTCCGAGTTTATTGCAGCACTAATCACAGTAGCTAAGATACAGAATCAACCTAAATGCCTAACAACTGATGAATGGATAAAGAAATTGTGGTATATGTACACAATGAATACTATTCAGCCTTAAAAAGTATGAATTACTGTCATTTGGGGCAAAATGAATGAATGTGGAATAAATAAAGTTAAGTGAAATGTCAGGCTCTGAAATATATGGAACCAACAGATGGTGTAATGGTTACGTCACTGGTCTCTCATGTAATTGACTGCAGTTTGAGTCCCGGACCTGGCTACTTAAAACTCATGCTGGACACGTGTACACACATGCCCCCAAATCCCCAGAGGAGACTGGAGAAGTGATTGCAGCATGGCCATCCCTCCTGGGGGTGATTTCTCACTCTCTGTCTCTCTATCTCTCTGGTGAGCACACACACCCTATAGCAAAAAACTTCTCTTAAAAAAAAAAAAGATGAGTACTGTATGTCCTCAACAAAAACCATGTGTCCTTACTCTTAAGCTGAAGCTAAAAGACTCAATTGCATGGAAATAGAGTGTGATGGTAGATACAGATGCCGGAAAGGGGAGTAGGTAGGGAGATGGTGGTACCATGGTTCACAGATAAAGAAGTACATGTAAACAAGTGGAAGTGGTTATAGAATAATATAGCATGATAAAGAACACCAGCAACAATTTAATATATATTTCTAAATAACTAGTAGAAAGCATTTTGAATGTATGTAACACAAAGTAATGATAAATATTGAGGATGGTAAATATGTTTATTTCCTCCATCTGACTATTATACATGCCTTAGAAAACCACACCTGTACCCCACAAAGATATAGAACTATTATATATAAATCAGAAGTTACAAAAAAAAGTAGTGCATTCCCTAACTCAAGATTAATAGGGACCTGGGGAGGGATTAACATTCAATTGACTCTAAAAGGAGGACTGGGCTGGGCCAAGAGAGCCTAGCAAGCCTCTCTTAGTGCTCCCCCAGGTCCCAACTGAGCCTTCTCCGTGCTGTGATTTCCTTCTTGGTCATTCCCCACTTCCAAAGTAAGAGTTGTTTTCTAATTTCTCAGGAGAGGTAGAAAGTTCCTAAATTCCTATCAGATGCCTTGAATGGCTTGGAAACCTCTTTACGAGGTTGTAGTTATCCAGTCTGGCTTATATACCTCCAATTACAAAGAACTCACCTTGGGGGGCCAGCAGGTGGTGTGGTGGTTAAGGTGCTGGGCACTCCCATGTGGATGGCTGTGGTTCAAGTCCCAGACCTCGTAGCTCTCTTTCTCACTTTCTCTCTCTCTCTGTCACTCTCTGGTCAAATGAAATAAATGAATGAATAAATAAAATTGAATAAATAATTCTTAACAAAAACAAACAAACAACAAAACCAAAAATCTCAGCTCCTTGTGAGATAGTCCTTTATATCTTTGAAAACCTCTATCAGAACTTATGCCTCGGGAACCAGCAGTTAGCATAATGGCTATGTCGCTGGACTCCCACATAGTTGACCGCGGTTCGCGTCCCGGACCCGGTGGCTTAAAACTCACACCGGGCGTGTGTGCGTGCGTGCCCAAGATCCCGAGAGGAGAATGGAGGAGAAGGGATTGCGGCGTGGCCATCCCCCCTGGGGGGTGATTTCTCGCTTTATGTCTCTA
>NW_006207730.1:167645-170614 GCF_000334495.1 Tupaia belangeri chinensis
CACCCCCTATAGGGGAAATCCCTAAAAAAAAAAAAAAAGAACTTATGCCAGACCAAAACTGCTTCCCTATTGCTTCTGCCTTGTGGTGTTGTGGGGTCACACACAAGGTTCAGAAACAGATCTTAGGGGTGTGTGTATGTATGTGTGTATGTGTAAAAGAGAGCAGAGAAAGAGAGAGCTGGAGAGCTGGGCCAATGGCTAACAAGATACTTCCCCCCCCCCCCTTTTTTTTCCGCAAGATTAATTCTGGAGCAATAAACATTTAAGAGTTACATTTTTCCCATTTACAGTGAAGATGGGACTTGATGGTTGAGTAAATGTATATTTGCATAATTTCCTTAGGTAAAGTGCCACTGAGATGAAAATGAACCAAAAAGAGAAAAACAGACATCTATCTGAAACCAGATACAGGCCACAACAGCATAAAACAACCTCATTATCTTCATACGCAAAGTGATTTAAACCAAAGTAAAAAAGAACACACTCAGAGAAAAATGTGCAATCTATACCCCACCCCCAACCTCCATAGAAGGCCAGTAAACCATTTTTTGTTACCTTGGTTTTCTATATGTTGGTCTAAGGGCTAGGTTTTCTTTTTCTTTAGTCATCTACATGGGAGGATAGGTAATCTGTTTTCAATTTTACTAGTGGTTATTTTTATGATGTTAAGCACCATGTATAAAATTAATGAGTCCAAGTATTTCAACTTAAAAAATGAAATATCTCTGATTCACCTTCAGAGATATGAGAAAATGATCACCTTTACTCTTCACTCCTAATTTTTTTGTTCTTCAATTTTTGTCCATATCTATCACAGATAAATTATGATTGTCTTTACATAGCATAGCTTTTCTTTCAAGAATTATAAATGTTGGAGTCTTAAACTTCAAAAAAGACTCAGGTCCAGTTTCAGAAGTAAATGGATTGTTTCAAATTTTCAAGGAGTAGATAATTCCTATGACATTTAAATTGTTTCAGAGCAAAATGTAAGGAAACTACTGTAGCTTGTAAAATGTATTTTTTTATTTAAAAAAAATTTTTTTATTCATAGTAGATCCCATGTGTGAACATGAGGTAGGGAGAAGCATCCTCTCCAGGGTATGGTCACACTGTGATCCCCTTCTTCTAGTCCACCAGCTCATAGAATTGGACATTCATATGGGGGCCCAGGATGTCTCAGGCTTGGTATTCCAACTGTAGTTGCCATGTGCCTTCTAGTTCCACAGCTAGACAAGCTACTGCCTGTGCCACCATAGCACATTGTTAAGATAATATGTAGATTAAAATTTCTATTTAAAGATTCAACATGTAGGCCCAGATTCTGTGACATAGTTGCTGATGTACTGGACTGCGGAGGTGGACATCACATGCTGATTGTGATTTGAGTCACTGGCCTGTTTGGCCTGAAGACATGAAGGGTGCATGTGTCCTTGGTCTGGCAGACCAGAAGACTGACGGAAAGGAATTGATTCATGACAGAGCCCTGTGAAGAGTCCATCTCATTCTCTCTCTTATATACACACTCTCTCACTCTTGCACATCTATGTACTTTTATTAAAAGTGGAAAAATAGGGAACCAGCAGTTAGCGTAATGGCTATGTCGCTGGATTCCCACGTAGTCGACCATGGTTTGTGTCCCGGACCCGGTGGCTTAGAACTCACGCTGGGCGCGTGTGCGTGCGTGCCCAAGATCCCGAGAGGAGAATGGAGGAGAAGGGATTGCGGTGTGACCATCCCCCCTGGGGGGTGATTTCTCGCTTTCTGTCTCTATGTCTCTCTCTGTCTGGCGAGCGCACACGTCCTACTCAGAGAAAAATGTGCAATCTATACCCCACCCCCAACCTCCATAGAAGGCCAGTAAACCATTTTTTGTTACCTTGGTTTTCTATATGTTGGTCTAAGGGCTAGGTTTTCTTTTTCTTTAGTCATCTACATGGGAGGATAGGTAATCTGTTTTCAATTTTACTAGTGGTTATTTTTATGATGTTAAGCACCATGTATAAAATTAATGAGTCCAAGTATTTCAACTTAAAAAATGAAATATCTCTGATTCACCTTCAGAGATATGAGAAAATGATCACCTTTACTCTTCACTCCTAATTTTTTTGTTCTTCAATTTTTGTCCATATCTATCACAGATAAATTATGATTGTCTTTACATAGCATAGCTTTTCTTTCAAGAATTATACCTGTTGGAGTCTTAAACTTCAAAAAAGACTCAGGTCCAGTTTCACAAGTAAATGGATTGTTTCAAATTTTCAAGGAGTAGATAATTCCTATGACATTTAAATTGTTTCAGAGCAAAATGTAAGGAAACTACTGTAGCTTGTAAAATGTATTTTTTTATTTAAAAAAAATTTTTTTATTCATAGTAGATCCCATGTGTGAACATGAGGTAGGGAGAAGCATCCTCTCCAGGGTATGGTCACACTGTGATCCCCTTCTTCTAGTCCACCAGCTCCTAGAATTGGACATTCATATGGGGGCCCAGGATGTCTCAGGCTGGGTATTCCAACTGTAGTTGCCATGTGCCTTCTAGTTCCACAGCTAGACAAGCTACTGCCTGTGCCACCATAGCACATTGTTAAGATAATATGTAGATTAAAATTTCTATTTAAAGATTCAACATGTAGGCCCAGATTCTGTGACATAGTTGCTGATGTACTGGACTGCGGAGGTGGACATCACATGCTGATTGTGATTTGAGTCACTGGCCTTTTTGGCCTGAAGACATGAAGGGTGCATGTGTCCTTGGTCTGGCAGACCAGAAGACTGACGGAAAGGAATTGATTCATGACAGAGCCCTGTGAAGAGTCCATCTCATTCTCTCTCTTATATACACACTCTCTCACTCTTGCACATCTATGTACTTTTATTAAAAGTGGAAAAATAGGGAACCAGCAGTTAGCGTAATGGCTATGTCGCTGGATTCCCACGTAGTCGACCATGGTTTGTGTCCCGGACCCGGT
>NW_006207730.1:170632-179947 GCF_000334495.1 Tupaia belangeri chinensis
GCTTAGAACTCACGCTGGGCGCGTGTGCGTGCGTGCCCAAGATCCCGAGAGGAGAATGGAGGAGAAGGGATTGCGGTGTGACCATCCCCCCTGGGGGGTGATTTCTCGCTTTCTGTCTCTATGTCTCTCTCTGTCTGGCGAGCGCACACGTCCTATAGCAAAAATCTCTCAAAAAAATGGAAAAATTGAGCACAAAATGGACAAATAAAATGTTGTAATTATATACAATGAAATATTATTCATTGAGCACAAAATGTAAAAATAAAATGTTGTAATTATATACAATGAAATATTATTCAGCCTTAGAAAAGGATATTCTGACACAGGCTACAACATACGTAAACTTTGAGGACATTATGCTAAGCAAAATACCCAGACACAAAAAGACAAATACTACATAATTACACTTGTATGAGGTATACAAGAGTAGTAAAATTCATACAGACAGAAGGTAGAATGGTGGTTGCCAGAGGCTGGGGGGAAAGAATAGGGAGTCAGTGTTTAATGAGTACAGAGTTTCAGTTTGGGAAGATGAGAAAGTTCTGGAGATAAATGGTGGTGATGGTTGAAAGCAATGCCAATGTACTTAATGTCATAATGCCATTGAATTCTACACCTACAAATGTTTAAGATGGTAAATTCTATGTTATGTATATTTTATCATAATGCAAAAATCTAACTATAAAGAAGTACAGATGCTCCTCACCTTATGATGGGGTTATACCTCAATAAACCCAGGCCAGCTGGTGGCATGGTAGTTAAGGCAACTAGATTCCACATGGCTGACTGTGCGGTTTGAGTCCCGTACCCAGAAGCTTGAGTAACACACTGGATACATGTGCATGCATGTCCAAATCCCAAAAGGAGAGAGAAGTAGAGAAGAAATTGTTGCATGACCATTCCCCATGGGGGTGGTTTCTCATTCTCTCTTTCTTGTGTAAGCACCCTCTGACAAAATTTTAAAAATATTAAAAATTGAAAATACACTAAATGAAAATGCATTTAATACACCTAACCTATCAAACATCATAGCTTACTCTAGCAAACCTTAAACATGCTCAGAACACTTATGTTAGCCTAGAATTGGGCAAAAATCACCTAACATGGAGCCTATTTTATAATAAAGTGTTGAGTATCTTATGTAATTTATTAAATACTGTGCTAAAAGTGAAAAGTATATGGGTACTTGAAGTAGAATTTTTACTGAATGTGTATTATTTTCACCCTATTGTAAGTATAACCATTGGAAGTTGGGTTTTTCAGTGTTTAAAAGTGAAAGCTTACTGTCTTCATCCTTTCACCCACCCATTTCTTTTTTTTTTTTTAAGAATTATTTGTTTAATTTTTTTACTCATTCATTTATTTTCATTTAACCAGAGAAAGACACAAAGAAAGAAGGAAACTGAGAAAGCAAGCCACCAGGTCCAGGACTCAAACCATGGTCAGCCATGTATGAGTATCCAGCGCCTTAACCACAACGCTACCTACTGGCCCCTCGCCCACTATTTCTAACCCTCTCCTTAAAGGAAACAATTCATATGGATGTACCAAAATTTGTTTAGTCTTTACTGAGGATATTTTGGTTGTACATAGTTTTTTTTTGCTTTGACAAACAGCACTGTAATGAACATACTTGAAATATAACGGTGTGTAATATGTAATATACTGCTCAGTGTTAAGCTATGTGCATTTTATTTAGTAGGTTAGGTTTAATTTTATTTATTTATTAATTTATAAGCTTCAAAATATCAGAAGTTAAAGAGATTACACAGTGAAAAGTCCCCTATCCATCCTTAGCCTCCCAGCAATCTGGTTCCCCTCATTAAAAGCAGCTAGCTATAGGGGACCAGCAGTTAGCATAATGGCTCTGTTGCTGGACTCTCATGTAGTCGACCATGGTTCAAGTCCCGTACTCAGTGGCTTAAACTCATGCCGGGTGTGTGTGCGTGTGTGCCCAAGATCCTGAGAGGAGAAAGGAAGAGAAGGGATTGTGGTGTGGCCATCCCTCCTGGGGGGTGATTTTTTGCTTTCTCTCTCTCTGTCTCTCTCTTTCTGGCGAGCGCATGTGCCCTATAGCAAAAACCTCTCCAAAAACAGAAAAGAAAAAAAAAAGCAACCAGCTATCCTTTTTTTTTAAGAGATGTTTTTGCGGGAGGAGCAGTTAGCGTAATGGCTATGTCTCTGGACTCCCATGTAGTCGACCACGGTTCACGTCCCAGACCAGGTGGCTTAAAACTCATGCTGGGCGTATGTGCGTGCGTGCCCAAGATCCCGAGAGGAGAATGGAGGAGAAGGGATTGTGGCATGGCCATCCCTCCTGGGGGGTGATTTCTCGCTTTCTGTCTGTCTGTCTGGTAAGCACATGTGCCCTATAGCAAAATTCGCTCCAAAAAAAAAAAGAGATGTTTTTGCTATAGGGCACATGCGCTCACCAGAGAGAGAGAGAGACAGAGAGAGAGAAAAAGCAAGAAATCACCCCCCCCAGGGGGAATGGCCACGCCATAATCCCTTCTCCTCTATTTTCCTTTTGGGATTTTGGGCATGCATGCACATGCACTTTGTATGAGTTTTAAGCTACCTAGTCTAGGACTGCAGTCCACTATGTGGGAGTCCAGCAACGTAACCACCACGCCATCTGCTAGTTTCCCAACTATCATTTTTAAATATATATTCTAGGCATGTCCAAGTGAAACTGTGTGAGAGGACTTCAAAAATTTCAAGGAAAATGGAATTAAGTATGAGTTTGTTTTGACCCTTCCCCCCAAATTTTGAGATCCATGCAGTTTTTTTATAATATACATTTTTCACGAACTTTTTGAAGATCCCCTCCTATTTATTAAAAAAGTACAAATGATAGTGGTTTATGTACTTCAAAGTTGATAGATATAGTGAAATTATTCTCCAAAGTGATTGTATCTGTATATACACCCTCAGCACGTTTCTACATTTTCCCATTAATACAGTATATTATCAAACTTCACTTCTTTGCTAATCTGACTGATGAAAAAAATGCTATCATGTAGCTTTTATTTAAAGTGTATTTATTTCTTCCATGAATGAGTGAGAAAGAGCAGCTCCAACAGGGTCTTGATGCTATGATCCACCCCTAGCTTTAGTCAGATGCAGATTATGAACACTCTTGTGCCCAGAGTACTCAGGGAGGTCTCTAGACATGAACTCCAGCTTTCTCATGTGTACCAGCCTTGCAGAGCATCATGTTTTACTACTGCACCATGCTTCAACCCCTGTATCTATTTAATTTATATTATTATTATAAATAAAATCTATGTCTATGTAAGCTGGGAGGCCTTACCTGGCTTCCTCTCCAGCCTCTTTCCCACAACTTTCACCTCTACCTTCTAGCTAGAATGAACAGGAAAACACCCTGTTCTTTCATTCTCCTTCCTCTGCTCTGACTATATTCTCTATGAGCTTCTTCTAAGCTTCCTTGAACTCAGGTCAGATGAAGTGTCCTTTTCTTTAGGCTTCCTTTTATCATGACCTTGGTCATATTGGTTTCTATTTATGTCTATTTTCCTCTCTGCCACCTCCACTAGGTGGTAAGCACTGAGACTAGGATTTTTATTTCTCTGAGCTATTGTTTATCACTGTTCTCTACAGAGAATATGGAATGAATGGATGCATGGATAGCTGGTGGTTTCAGATTCAGGTCACCAAAATGCAGCCATTCTGTATGATTCATTCATTATGTAATATATGTTGAAGATGGCACTTCAAATCAGTGAAGGTGGCACTTCAAATCAGTGATTATTCAATAAATAGTGTTGGGATAATTGTTTAACTGTCATAGCTAGGGAAAATCAATTTATGACTTTATCTTATACCCAAGTAATTTCCAGATGGCTGTGTTAACAAAAATTTACTATAAGAAGAAAGCATTAAAAAAAACTGAAATAAAGTGTACATGAATATTGATCTAATCTCAGGATGGGGGAAGTCCTTTTTAAGGCTGACCAAGATAGAAAGCATAAAGAAAAAGACTGATAGATTCTACTACAACTTTAAACTTCAACATATGTGAAAAGACAAGCAAAACTGAAAGGCTTAATAATGTGTAAGAAAAGCTATTTTTAAAAATATTGCAGCAAGTAACAATAAATGACAAGTGGTCAGATTCATTAATATGGAAGAACCTAGCAAAAATCCGTTAGAAAAGGACAAATATATCCATAGAAAATTAAACAAAGTTCAGAAATAAGCAATAAATTAAGAAACATTTGTTCCCACATGAATAAAATAGACACTCAATGAACACATAGGGAAATATTTAACCTCACTAGTAATCAACAAAGGGTATAATAATACAGCATTTTTCACCTAAAAATTAGCAAAGGAGATAATTTTCAGTATTGCTGGCTGTATGGGAAAATAACACTTTCATACCATGGGAGTGTAAATTGGTGCAATCTTTTGGAGAGCAATTTCTCTGTATGCATTAAAAGCTTCTCCTTTGACTTGGATCACTTCTAGAAATTTTACCAAAAGGAAATAATCAAAATATAGACAAAGATTCAGCTGCAAGGATATTACAGTGGCATATTTACAGTAGTGAGAAATTGAAAGCGATCTAATTGCACAACAATAGATTTGGATAAATAAATTATTGCACATTTATAGACTAGATTACATTTATTAAAATCATCATATTGAATGGAACCAGCAGATGGCATAATGGCTATGTCACTGGGCTCCCATATAGTTGACCACGGTTCAAGTCCTGGACGCAGTGACTTAAACTAATGCCGGGTGCATGTGGGTGCATGCCCAAGATCCCAAGAGGAGAAGGGACTGCAGTATGGCCATAGCCCCTGGGGGTGATTTCTCACTTTCTGTCTCTCTATCTCTCTCTGTCTTTCTGGCAAGCACACGTGCTCTATAGCAAAAACCTCTCAAAAAAGATCATCATATTGAAGACTGTTTAAGGACATGGGGAAATGCTTATAATGTACTGCTAAGTTAAAAAAGAAAAGGCATTTTTAATGCCTTGTTTTCTTCCTTTATTTTTCATATTAGAGAGAGTTATTTTTACTATAGGGCATGTGTGCTCACCAGAGACAGAGAGAAAAAGTGAGAAATCACCCCCCAGGGGTATAGCCATGCCACAATCCCTTCTCCATTCTCCTCTTTGGATTCTGGGCATGCACGCACACATGCTCCGAGTGAGTTATAAGCCGTCAGGTCTGAGACTTGAACCATAGTTGGCTAAATGGGAATCCAGCGCCTTAAACACTATGCCACCTGCTATCCGCACAACCTTGTTTTTAAAAAAATACTCAAGTCTGTTATGTGTTTATGTAGAAAAGTCTGGAAAGAATATATTGTCACTGGCTCAAGGAGTCCCTGCATATAGGCAACTCTGTCCCTGGGAAGTCACTGCAGGTGAGCTCCAACAGAAACTCTGGTGGCAACAGCTGAGGCAGACAGCCCTGGGAGAAGTTCTGTTTCCATTGTAGGACCTGTAGGAGTAGGTCAAGTGGCCCCAAGAGTCACTGTAAACAAAATCAAGGAATTGTTGCTTCCAGAGCTGACAATGGTCATATTTTTCGACCTAGATAATGATATGAACAGTAACTGAATTATTAGGCACTTTATATGTATTTCCCTTTAATGCTCCTAAGGTCCTGAAGAGAGATCTCTAAGACAAGTATTAATTATCTCGTATTATCAATGAGGAAACAGGCCCAGAAAGATTAAGTGACTTGTCCAAGGTCACAGAGCTGGAAAGTGGGTGGATTTGGGCTTCAAACTCAGCTAGATGTCTGACTCCAGAGCCTACATCTGCATGCAAGAAGCACCTTATTTTTGGTTGCTATGGCAAGAAGGGAGAGGGTATAATACTAAGTAAATGAACAATAGTAAGTACATGGATGAAAGCTGCTTCTGGAATCAGATCCCTCTGAGAACATTGCCATGATTTTCACACATGAAATTGCCCAGAACAGTCACTGTTCTCGTTGACTAGTAACTGTTACATAATGGAATAGACTGTGTATCTCTCCTGTTCTGCCAGATCCCACAGTGAAGCCCCCTCTTGGTTTGTGCTGTGGGCACAGCTGAGAATTGTTCTGGGTTAATTTTCCCTTTTGCTCCTAAAAAAAAAAGATCTGGTGAGGGCTGCAGGGGACAGTCCCAATGAGATATTAAGGACTCCCCAGGCAGGAACTTTCCGCCCCCCTCTTGTATTTAGGCAGGCCTGTAAAATGGGACTCTACCATCTTTGGTACCATCTGTCACAGAATTGTTTGAACAGTATGTCCCCTCCCCCAAGCAAGGCCCACATTATCCAAGCAATGCCCTCTTCACCAACCTATTTCCTCTTCCTCATTTATGGCTCCTGCCCAGCCTATGCCCCCTTAACCAACCAGGGTACTCTTCTGCAACAGTGCTCCATCCTCAGCCACTACCTACCACAACCTATGTGCCAGTAACCCCTTGAACCACTTCCTTAGCAAGAGCTACACCATCCCTCCCCAGCCAGGTGCCACTCCCTAGTCCTTCTGCCTTCAAAAGCTAGGAAACTCTTTTTCATTCTATACCAACTAAGTCCCTTCAGCAGTGTCCCTGTCATCAGTACATTTCCCCTTCTTTGCCCAGGTCTACTTTCTTAACCATACTCCTCAGTCTGTACCCTCTTCTAGAGTCAACCCCCCTTTCTCAAGTAATTCCTCTTCCTTAACCTTTCCCACCCTGTGTTGCCTGCCCCTCTCCTTCAGGATCTCTCTCTCTCTTTTTAAAGAGAGATTTTTGCAATAGGATGCATGCATTCATCAGAGAGAGAGAAAGAGAGAGAGAGAGAGACAGTGACGGTAAGAGGGAAAGTAAGAAATCATCCCCCAGGGTGGATGGCCATGCTGCAATCCCTTCTCCTCCATTCTTCTGTCAGGATTTTGGGTGTGCATGCACATATGCCCAGTGTGAGTTTCAAAGTGCCAGTTCTGGGACTCGAACTACGGTCAGCCATGTGGGAGTCCAGTGCCTTTACCACTATGCCCCAGGATCTCTTAACCTGCCTGTGTCCCAGAATTAAGCCATGCCACTTTCACAGCCAAACTCCTTTACTTTAGCTGGGCTTTCTTTCTTTCTTTTTTTCTTCTTTTTTAAAAAATGTTCTTAGTTTGGTCTAGGGTGCATGCACTTGAGAGTGAGAGAGAGCAAGAGAGAGAGAGAGAGAGAATACCTGAGTGGGGATGATCATACCACATTCTTCCATTCTCCTCTCAGGAATTTAGGCACACACGCAAGACATGCTTTTTTTTTTTTTGAGAGGTTTTTGCTATAGGGCGCGTGCACTCGCCAGACAGACAGAGAGAGACATAGAGACAGAAAGCGAGAAATCACCCCCCAGGGGGGATGGCCACGCCGCAATCCCTTCTCCTCCGTTCTCCTCTCAGGATCTTGGGCATGCACGCGTGAGTTTTAAGTCACCGGGTTTGGGATGTGAACTGCGGTCAACTATGGGGGAGTCCAGCGACATAGCCATTGCGCTAACTGCTGGTCCCCGCAAGACATGCTTTTCAGGTTGCCAGGTCTAGGACTCCAACTGCTCAGTTGGCCATGTGGGATCTAGCTGCCTTAACCTTTGCACTACCTGCTGGCCTCCAAAGTCAGGTTTTCTTTACCCATTGATACCTTCCTCTCAGACAGGTCCATTTTTCTAGTCAGGGATGCTTCCCTGTACCCACCCAGGCCACCTCTCCTGCCTGGCTTCCTTTCACAGCCATTACTCCCTGCTCCAGCTTGTTACTTCTCCCACAGGCTAGAAGCTTGTGCTTCCTGGACAGGTCTGCTGTCTCTGGCAATCAGGAAACTTTTCCCAGCCTGCACTCCTGTCTCCAGGTTATACCACATCCCCCAGCCAGGGCCTCTTCTCCTGCCAGGTCCCTTTCACTCACACATCCTTATTTCCAGGAAGACTCCTTGACCCAACTTGATTTTTCCTTTCTCAGATCATGTCCCATTGCCCAGAGAGGCCATTTTCCCCAACCAGACCCTGTTCCTCAACCTATGCTCTCTTCAGATTGGCCCCCTTCTGAGTCAGCCATCTTATCAGGATGTGTCCACTTCTCTGGCTTCTAATTACTTACTGGTTGTTTGCCACCTTGTGTCTCAGCCAGGACTTCATCTATGCCCTAGACTCCCTTTCCCTAAGCAGTACCCTTTCCTTTCCCGGCTCCCTCAAGAACCAAGTCCTTTATATAAACAGAACTCCCACCCAGCCAGGGTACATTCCTCAGCCTGAGAGCCTGCTGACAGCCTTCTTAGCCAGTCTACCCTTTCCCAGACTAGGCCATTATGTCCCTTTCCCCATAAAGTACCTCCTCCCCACAGTTAAGAGCCTACTCTAGCTCCTCTACATTACCATGGGACCACTTTCCCAGGGAGTTACTCTTCACTGACCTTTCTCAGCCAGCACCTCCTTCCTCAACCAGATCCTTCTCTGCAGCCATCCCTGACCCATCAGGTCTCCCCAGCCCTGAGACCTTTCCTGGCCAGGGTCCCTTCAGCCATACATGTTCCCATGCTGAACCAAGTCCCCTTTCCCAGCCAGGAACCCTTCCCATTTGGAACCCTCCCTGCAGCCTTGCTCTTCTTATCCACCATGCCTGCCTCTCTAGGCTCCACTCATTGTCCCATGGATGAAAGGTCCCTTCCCCAGCAAGATCCCTGTTCTAGCCTATCCCCAATTCCTCTGACCAGACCTTATCCCTATTCTGCACCCTTTCTCACTCACATGCTCTCTGTCAGCCAGGATGTCTGTCAGGTACAGAGACTCTATTCCCAGGCAGGATCCTGTCCCTAGCCCTAGCCAGCCCCC
The DNA here is from genome assembly GCF_000334495.1 of Tupaia belangeri chinensis. Taxonomy (NCBI): domain Eukaryota; kingdom Metazoa; phylum Chordata; class Mammalia; order Scandentia; family Tupaiidae; genus Tupaia; species Tupaia belangeri. Next base: position 179,469 of record NW_006207730.1, read on the forward strand.
TCTCCCTGCTAGGCCCATTGATCTGCCTATTATCCCATTTACAGCCCATGATCTTCTCAGCATTCTAAGGGGCCTTCCTGGGGAAAGAAGCATTGTCTGGTGAAGAGTCTGGCCAGGGTGAAGTTGGCAGGAAGGGTAACGACTGGGTAGATGAGACAGCCGGGCTGCTAAAGGAGCCACCAGGCTTGGAAAGTTGAATGGTGACTAGGCTGGAATAGGGACATAACTTGGGAAGGGTTCTTAGCTAGGAAAAAGGAGCTGACCCAGGAAGGGGGCACAGAAAACAGAGGGGTTCCTCACTGGGGAATCGGCCTGGATAGGGAAGAGTGCCTAGATAGATAGGGGACATAGGCTGGAGAAGGACTAGTCTGGCTATCTCCCCTATCCAGTCCTCTTCTCCTTCCTGCTCCCCTACTCTCTTCCAGATCTTGTTCTCCAGCCAATGCTTCTTTCCCCAGGAAGGCCCCTTTGCCTTCTAG
>NW_006207730.1:180328-189450 GCF_000334495.1 Tupaia belangeri chinensis
CTTGCCAGTCCCCCTTCTTTCCCAGCCTGTGTCTCCCCATCCATCTGGTCCCCTTGTCTATTAAGGTCCCCTATGATAGCCAGGCCCCCCTTTTTAGCTTGTGACACCCTCCCTGACTATGCAGCCTACCCCAGTAGAGCATTTTTCCTTTGCCCATGTCCCCATCCAGGGCCCCCTCCTCAGCCTATGCCCCAGATCCCATGCAGGTTTCCTTCTCTTTACTACCTATCTTCTAATTCCCCAGCCAGCCTCCTTGTTTGACCTGTGTCCCTCAGTCTGTTTCACTTTGTCCCACCATGCCTCCTTTGTCTTCCCAGGCTATCTTATCCCCAACTTGCACCCTCCTTATCAGCCAGGCCCCCTTTTGTAAATTACATCTTTTGTCCTGGCCTATTTTCCCTTCTCCTGTCTAGTCCCCTTCCTGCAGCCTACCCCCTTTCCTCCCCACCCATTATCCCTTCCCCAGCCAGTGTTCCCACCCCTACAAAAGACTATCTTTTCTCAGTGTACCCAAATACCAGGTCTTCTCAGAGTCCTCCTCTTCTCAGTCAGCTGGCTACCTGAACATTATCTGATACACATATTTACAACAGTGCTCTATCTGGCAGGAAGACAATATTTGCATTCTGGTAATAACCCAGAAGAAAACACAGTGGCACTTTTTTTGCCTCCTACAGTATTATCCTCAAAGGTCTTGGTAATGGGGGTTCTTTTTTTTGGATACACAGCGATGAGAACAAGCTTAATGAAACCATTTCATGATGTTTTTCACTGAGTAGGGACAGCCTCAAGATAAAAGTTCCTCTCTAAATTCTTCCCTGGGAAATAACTCCATTCTAGACTACAACCAAGACTACAGGTCCATTTCTCCTCCCCAAAGTCTCATATCTGTTCCCCAGCCACCCCCAGATCCTGCTCCCTAACTCTCCCAGATTCCTTTGCTGAAGTAAATCTTGGAATAAAGACTCTATGTGAACTAGCAAATACTGTTATTAGTTTCTAATCTTTTGAACCTATGTATGTTATTTTACAGCATTTATAATGTGGAAAGAATTTTAAAATTTAAACAACCTCACTTAAATATAGAATCTGGGGACGCAGCAGTTAGCGTAATGGCTATGTCGCTGGACTCCCACGTAGTAGACCACGGTTCGCGTTCTGGAGCTGGTGGCTTCCCGAGAGGAGAATGGAGGAGAAGGGGTTGCGGCGTGACCATCGCCCCTCGGGGGTGATTTCTCGCTTTCTATCTCTATGTCTCTCTCTGTCTGTCTGGCGAGCGCATGCGCCCTATAGCGTAAAACCTTCCCCCCAAAAATATAGGATCTGAAGTTTAATTTTTTTTTTTTTTAGAATTGCTTATGGCAAATCATTCTGTTTTCACCGGAGAAGGACTAGTCTGGCTATCTCCCCTATCCAGTCCTCTTCTCCTTCCTGCTCCCCTACTCTCTTCCAGATCTTGTTCTCCAGCCAATGCTTCTTTCCCCAGGAAGGCCCCTTTGCCTTCTAGACCCCATTCCTCAGCAAGCACCCTTGCCTAACCAGGTAGCTTGGTTCGGGCATTTCTCCATTCAGTAGCCATGAACCCTTTTATCATCTGCAGTACCTTCCCACTAGGCCTCTTGCCTGAGTGGGTTACCCCTTCACCAGACTATTCCTTCTATAGCCAGTGCCTTTTTCCCCCACCCAAAACTCTTTGGCATCCCATCCAGTTCCTTTTTCCCCAACCATGTTTCCTGCCCTATTCCTCACTCAAACTCACCTTTCCTAGGACTCCTTCCCCAGAATGTAGTCCAGTTCCCAAACCAGGCTCCCTTTTCTTCCCTGTAGAATACACCCCAGCTGGGTCACCTTCCCCTACCAAGAACCCTTCACCAGCTTACCTCCCTGTCTGTAGCTTGGACCCCTTCTCTTGCCAGTCACCCTTCTTTTCCAGCCTGTGTCTCCCCATCCATCTGGTCCCCTTGTCTATTAAGGTCCCCTATGATAGCCAGGCCCCCCTTTTTAGCTTGTGACACCCTCCCTGACTATGCAGCCTACCCCAGTAGAGCATTTTTCCTTTGCCCATGTCCCCATCCAGGGCCCCCTCCTCAGCCTATGCCCCAGATCCCATGCAGGTTTCCTTCTCTTTACTACCTATCTTCTAATTCCCCAGCCAGCCTCCTTGTTTGACCTGTGTCCCTCAGTCTGTTTCACTTTGTCCCACCATGCCTCCTTTGTCTTCCCAGGCTATCTTATCCCCAACTTGCACCCTCCTTATCAGCCAGGCCCCCTTTTGTAAATTACATCTTTTGTCCTGGCCTATTTTCCCTTCTCCTGTCTAGTCCCCTTCCTGCAGCCTACCCCCTTTCCTCCCTACCCATTATCCCTTCCCCAGCCAGTGTTCCCACCCCTACAAAAGACTATCTTTTCTCAGTGTACCCAAATACCAGGTCTTCTCAGAGTCCTCCTCTTCTCAGTCAGCTGGCTACCTGAACATTATCTGATACACATATTTACAACAGTGCTCTATCTGGCAGGAAGACAATATTTGCATTCTGGTAATAACCCAGAAGAAAACACAGTGGCACTTTTTTTGCCTCCTACAGTATTATCCTCAAAGGTCTTGGTAATGGGGGTTCTTTTTTTTGGATACACAGCGATGAGAACAAGCTTAATGAAACCATTTCATGATGTTTTTCACTGAGTAGGGACAGCCTCAAGATAAAAGTTCCTCTCTAAATTCTTCCATGAGAAATAACTCCATTCTAGACTACAACCAAGACTACAGGTCCATTTCTCCTCCCCAAAGTCTCATATCTGTTCCCCAGCCACCCCCAGATCCTGCTCCCTAACTCTCCCAGATTCCTTTGCTGAAGTAAATCTTGGAATAAAGACTCTATGTGAACTAGCAAATACTGTTATTAGTTTCTAATCTTTTGAACCTATGTATGTTATTTTACAGCATTTATAATGTGGAAAGAATTTTAAAATTTAAACAACCTCACTTAAATATAGAATCTGGGGACGCAGCAGTTAGCGTAATGGCTATGTCGCTGGACTCCCACGTAGTAGACCACGGTTCGCGTTCTGGAGCTGGTGGCTTCCCGAGAGGAGAATGGAGGAGAAGGGGTTGCGGCGTGACCATCGCCCCTCGGGGGTGATTTCTCGCTTTCTATCTCTATGTCTCTCTCTGTCTGTCTGGCGAGCGCATGCGCCCTATAGCGTAAAACCTTCCCCCCAAATATTTAGGATCTGAAGTTTAATTTTTTTTTTTTTTAGAATTGCTTATGGCAAATCATTCTGTTTTCACCATTCTTTTGGCAAATTCAAGATAATGACAAGTCTCACATATTATTTGCACTTTTTTTTTTTTGCCTCATACAAGTTGGTAAAATACAATGGATCAACTACTGTAATACTTTTGAAAACCTTTAAGACTTTTATAACTCTAAGAATTAAGAGAAGTTTTTAGATTAAGATCTTCAGTCCAGGGGCTGACGGGTGACATGGTGGTTAAGGGTGCTGGAATGTCACATGGCTGACCATGGTTCGAGTCTCAGACCTGGTGACTTGCTTTCTCACTTTTCCTATCTCTCTCTCTCTGTCCCTCTCTGGTCAAATTAAAATAAATAAATAAGGGGCCAGCAGGTGGCCTGGTGGTTAAGTCCCACATGGTCGACTGCTATTCAAGTCCCAGACTTGGTGGCTTGCTTTCTCACTTTTCCTTTCTCTCTCTCTCTGGTCAAATTAAAAATAATAATAATACTGACAAATGGAATTAAATAAAAATATTAAAAAATAATTCTTAAAAAAGAAAAAAAAAGATCTTTAGTTCTTATAGTAAAACTACCTATTGTTTTTTCTTTTACTTTTTTGCCTCTTACCAGTTGTACTGATAACAAAATAGATCAACTATTGATACTTGAATAATCATATTTTTTTATACCTTTAATAAAGGAAATTAAGTCCAGATCTTTCACATCTTAAGAATAAACCTTACCTAGTCTATCAGCTTATCTAAATTTACTTTCTACATTTAACACTTGCATTTTACCTTCTAAGTTTAACAAACACTTTTATTTACAATTTAGAAAACATCTGAACTAAAATTAATTTGGAATCACAAGTTTTGAAGGAAAAAAACAAAACAAAGTACTAGAGAAGCTCTAGTTTGTACTGGAGATGTCTCTTGAGTAGCCCAGCTTAAATAAAAGGCAAACCAAAAACTGGCCCATGATTTTTTTTTCAAGAAATGCAACAAAAGACATTCACAAAGCATTTTGATTGCAAATTCCAACTTTATCTAAGATGATAGATTCACTGGAAATTAAGTAGACTTCCAGCCATTCTACTAAATGTTTCCCCAAGTTCAGAATGTGTCAAACCAAGTCAGTGTTTATCCCAAAGTTATTTGAAACATGAGCAATTCTTAGTATGTGAGTGGGAGGCAAAGACCCTCACAGGCAAGAAGGAGCCGAGGTGCTAAGGTGCCGGAGTTTATTAAAGTTATGCCCCTTGGGTTATACAAAGCAGGTATTTTCCTCCTAATCACTTTTCCGTCCCCCACCCCTTGAAAGAAGCAACAAAGGAAGAAGAGGAGAGAAGGATGGCAGTAAGAAAGCCAGGGCAAGGGTGGGGAAGGGGGTGGGATGGAAATTTGAGTAAAAGCAGAAACACAGAAAATCAAATAGGGCCTACTGAGGAGACATAGTAGCTGCTTCTTTCCAAATGCAATTGCAGCAGTTGCAGCGATGGCGACAGCCACTGCCACCACTACCACAGCGCTCTGAGGTGAGACGAGGACTAGTAGAGACACCTGGCCACGCCACCAACTGCTCCGCTGACCGCGCCACCCTCTGCACCGCCAACTGGGCAGCCGACTGGGCCACCCGCTCCCCCCCGCAGCGCAGACCTTCAGCGGCATCACTGAGTTGTAGTGCTCCCCTAGGTTGCAGGCGTAGTGTAGGTAGACGAGGGTGATCGGCTTCTTGCTGTACTCCTCCCCTATAACGACGACGGGTGAATCGGCCTGTATCACCTCGATGGGGGTCTGCAGGATGTGTGACAGGGCCCTCAACTCCAGCTGGCCTCCCCACGACGCACTATGCACAATTTCTTCACAATAGTTTATGAAGTCGTCGCGGGTGTAGGCGGTACCGGTGTCAGGGTCACTGAAGAAGGGCAAGAAGTCGTCGATATGTTTCTGCATGTACTCCGCGGTGCGACATCGTAGGTTCTCCACGGTCGTGGAGAACACCAGCTGGTCTTGAATAGCGTGGTACATACAGTGGCCGTCGGCTGGGATAGCCTTCATTTTCAGGTTCTTGGCTCGCAAGATGACCGCCAGCTTCTTCTCCTCCTCACAACTCAGCCTCTCCACGTGCTCCATCTCGACCTCTGCGATCCTCTCCAGGCGCTCTCTATGGAGGGCTGCCCGTCTTTCTCGCCTTTTCTGTGCCCTGCAGACTCGAGGAGGCTGGTTCTCGAGATCCATTTTGGCCAGATCGTCAGTGATAGAACCAATGTCGCCGTAGTCAGGGTAGCTGTCTTGAAACTTCTCCAGTTCCTGCTGGTGCTTCTGCTCCATCTCAGCCTCAAGGCGGGCCACGTCTAGAAGCAACTGCTTTCTTTTTTTCTTGTCGCTCTTGGGGACTGAGTTTTTCATGCTCTGAATACGCATCTGTAGTTCTTTCTTTTCGCGGTGGTGGCGTCGTGTCATCCGCTGATATTCATTCTGTGGATCTTCCATGATGTTTATTGACAGGCAGGAACTGAAGTTTGGTGACCTTAATGAGTCAGCTACTGCTAAGAGCCACTGAACAAGTTTCTCAGCCTGAGCTAGTCACCACCTGTTCACGTCACAGTGGGGTTGCCTTCAGCCTATCACAGCCCACTCTGCTATTGGTCTTTGTCTCTCCATGGCTACGTCCCCACCCAATATGCCCCAGCATTTGGATTGGCTGTTAGGTGACCATGACTAGGTCCCTACAGAGCCAGTAGGAACTTGTGCTTTGGGTCTTAGGCGGGTGATTTAAACATGGTTGCTAATATTCTGCCATTCAACAATGTGTATAGCAATTGAATTTAAATACTGTCTATTTCATTTCCAAGTCTGGATAAAAAGAAGAAACTGACCATGATTGAAAACCACAGGACAGGCCAGCAGATGGTTTGGCAGTTAAGGGCAGGCGGCTCCCACATGGCCGACTGTGGTGAGTCTTGGACTTGGCGGATTGCTTTCTCAATTTCCCTTTCTCTCTCTTTCTCTCTCTCTCTAGTCAAATTAAAATAACAATAACAAATAAAAATCAAACAAAATAAATAATTCTTTAAAAAAAATCACAGGACAAATGCTACATAATTGGCTGAATATTGCTATCTAATTGGCTGAATATGCTCTGACCTCAGTATTGCTCATAGCATTCAGAAGACATTGTGGCTTCCTCCAGTCCCTTGGCCAGTGGATCTTTAATCTTTGTGTCAAAACTAGACATTTCTTTACACTCCTGGGAATACATCCTTTCAACTGACACTTCAAATTTATCCCATCTCATCTTAGTGTAAAAAGGCAATAGGCTAGAGCCACTCATTACACCTAAGTAGATCTTTTGGCTTGTGCTAATAGAATACACCTACCCCAAATTCCCCTTCTCCTGGGCCCCCAGCTCCCAATTTGGGATCCCTAGGGTGCATGTGAATCACCACAGCCAGCATTCATCTAACCACTTCTTTCTGATTATTTTGAATCTCTAAAGTTCTGGGAAAAAGAGCCCTACCTAACCTCTTTCAAACATGCTCTCATCCTGGGAACCAGCAGTTAGCGTAATGGCTATGTGGCTGGACTCCCACGTAGTTGACCATGGTTCGTGTCCCGGACCCGGTGGCTTAAAACTCACACCGGGTGCGTGTGCATGTCTGCCCAAGATCCTGAGAGGAGAATGGAGGAGAAGGGATTGCGATGTGACCATCCCCCCGGGGGGTGATTTCTCACTTTCTGTCTCTATTTCTCTCTCTGTCTGTCTGGAGAGCACACGTGCCCTATAGCAAAACAAAACAAAACAAAACAAAACAAAAAACAAAAACCTCTAAAAAAATTAAAAAAATATATATATGCTCTCATCCTGCTCCACCTTACTCACTTGTATCTTAAATTGCCAAACTAAATATCCCTCAAGACAATCTCCTCATTGTTACAAATGAGGAAAGTAGACATTCATCCAAGCTGTTGCCAGTATCAAAATTACACTCCTTTTTATTGCTGAATAGTATTCCATGATATGAATTTACTGTAGTTTGTTTAACATTCACTTGTTTTTAAGACATCTGGGTTGCTTCCAGTTTAGGAATATCATATATAAACCTGCTGTAAACATCTGTGTACAGGCTTTTTTTCTTTTCTTTTTTTTTTTTTTTGAGAGGTTTTTGCTATAGGGCGTGTGCGCTCGCCAGACAGACAGAGAGAGACATAGAGACAGAAAGCGAGAAATCACCCCCCAGGGGGGATGGTCACGCTGCAATCCCTTCTCCTCCATTCTCCTCTTGGGATCTTGGGCATGCATGCACACGTGCCCGACATGAGTTTTAAGCCACCGTGTCCGGGACGCGAACCACGGTCGACTACGTGGGAGCCCAGCGACATAGCCATTACGCTAACTTCTGGTTCCCTGTGTACAGGCTTTTGTGTAAACATAAACCTTACTTTCTGTGGAAAAAATGCCCAGGAGTACAATTTTTGGCTCATATTCTAAGCATATGTTTATTTTCTAAGAAAATATTTTTCAGAATGTCTGTATAATTATACATTCTTGCCATTAATGTATGGGTGATCCAGTTTCTCTTTATCCTCACCAGAATTTGGTGTTGTCACATTTTAAAAAAATTTTATTCATTCTTTTTTTTTTTTTTTTTGAGGGGGTTTTCATAGGGGGCATGTGCTTGCCACAAAGGCAGAGAGAGACAGAGAGACAGAAAACAAGAAATCACCTTCCAGGGGCGATGGCCACACCGTAATCCCTTCTCCTCCATTCTCCTCTCGAGATCTTGGGCATGCACGCACACATGCCTGGTGTGAGTTTAAGCTGCCAGGTCCAGTACTCGAACCACGCTCGACTCCATGGGAGTCCAGTGACATGACCATTACACCAACTGCTGGTCCCATTCATTCTGATAAATATGTGGTGATATTTTACTGTGGCTTTAGTTTGTATTTCCCTAGTGGCTATTGACATTTATTTTTTCATGTGCCCATTTGCTATCTAGGCCATATCATCTTAAGCAAAATGTTTATGTCATTTGCCTATTTCCTTTTTTCTAAGAATTATTTAATCTTATTCATTATTAGTATTTAATTTGTTATAGGACACGTACACTTATGAGAGAGTGAGAGAGAAAGAAAACTGTTAGGTCTGGGACTCAAACTACGGTCAGTCATATGGGACTCCAATGCCTTAACAACCATGCCATCTGTAGGCACTCAGTTGCATATTTTCTAAATAGTCTTTTTTTCACACTGTTAGTTTTGAGAGTTCTTTACATATCCTATGTACTGCTTCTTTACTAATATTTTCTACCAGTCTGTAGCTTGCCTTTTCTTATTATTAACATGATCTTTCTCACAGCAAAGGTTTTCAATTTTGATTAAGACTAGTGTATCAATTTCTCCTTCTCTGGATCATGTTTTTGGTGTCAAATCTAAGAACTCTCTCTCTCTCTCTCTCTTTTTTTTTTTTTTGGTAAAACCAGGCCACTTTAATGTTTTTGTACAATTTAATAAATAATCTTTTGATAACTGCAGACACGTAAGACTGGCTATATTCAGAAACATCAGTCATGATGGTTTTCCAGATGGTGTATCATCTTCAAAAATTACAAGGAGTTATTTGTATGCAACTACTATCAAACAAGTAAAACAGCATTTATGCATCCATCATTTTCAGGATTGTTGGTAACTTGGACATATTTCCCCCAAATAATCTTACCTCCTTGTTTCACAAGGCCCAACTTGCTCACATTCACCTCAATGACAGTACCTTTGGTGATAACACCCAAAGTTGTATATAGTGAGGATAAGAGATTCTTCTTCTTCTTCTTTTTTTTTTTTTTGAGTTTTTTTCTATAGGGTCTTTGCACCCCCCCGACAAAGA
>NW_006207730.1:189624-190311 GCF_000334495.1 Tupaia belangeri chinensis
GACTAGGTGGGAGTCCAGCGACATAGCCATTATGCTAACTGCTGGTTCCCATCCTATTTTTATTCTTATGGTAATATATTCTATACTGGATTCTATAACTCTGAGCTTGTGTGTTTCCCTTTACTATGAAATAATTCTGTGTTAATTTCTCCCTTCTACTGTGTCTTCCAATGTGGTAACCATGGGAGGAGTTTTAAGATCATATTTTGAAAGAGGAGTTTCTTTCTTTTTACAACCAGTTCAGTGAGGGGTGAACAATTCTGAGTCTTACAGTATTTAGATGTTTGGTGACTATGCACCTAGACCTGTCCAGGTATTGGGTGAGGGCAGAGCAGCAAAATGAGAAAGTAAGGTAAAAGAAAAAGAAAGTAGAAAAGAGAAATAGGAAGAAAAAGCAAAGAAAAAAGAAAGAACGAAACACAAACAACAAAAAAAAGAACACAGGTCTCAAACATAAAATTATGTTGGGACCAGAAGTTAACGTAATGGCTATGACTCTGGACTCCCATGTAGTCGACCGTGGTTTGAGTCCTGGACCTGGTGGCTTAAACTCATGCCAGGCGTGTGTGCATGTGTGCCCAAGATCCCAAGAGGAGAATGGAGAAGGGATTGTGGCGTGGCCATCCTCCCTGGGGGGGTGATTTCTCACTTTCTGTCTCTGTCTCTGTCTTCCTGGTGAGCACACGC
>NW_006207730.1:190449-208154 GCF_000334495.1 Tupaia belangeri chinensis
TGGCCCTGGCTGGGGTCTTCACAGCAGAGATCCTGGGCCCAGAAAAGAGCAACGCATGCAGAGATGGAGATATCTGTAAGTATTCTGTCCTTTTCTAGCATCTAGGGTCTGGAAGGGGGAGGGCCTGTCTAGGGGCTTCACAGCAGTGATGCTGGGCCCAGAAAAGTGCAGTACCTGGTGATGGTTTATAATTTTTTCAATATGTTGCTAAATTCTGTTTGCTAATATTTTGGATTATTTGTCTATTTAGGATTTTTTTTTTTTTGGAGAGGTTTTCCCTATAGGGCACGTGCGCGCACTAGAAAGACCAGAGAGACAGAAATTGAGAAATCATCCCCGGGGGGATGGCCACGCTGCAATCCCTTCTCCTCCATTCTCCTCTTGGGATCTTGGGCACGCACGCACATGCGCCCAGCATGAGTTTAAGCCACTGGGTCCGGGATGCGAACCACGGTCGACTACAATAGGAGTCCAGCGACATAGCCATTACACTAACTGCTGGTCCCAATTTAGGATTTTTTTTTAACTGTCAGAGAAAGAGAGAGAGAGTGAGTGAGCACGTACCCCTCAATGGGATGTGGTCACAGTGCAATCCCTTCTCTATTTCCATTCTTTTGGGATTTGAACACATGCTGGGCATGTTTTTTAAGCTGCTGAAGTCAGGATCCAAGCCATGGCCTGCCATGCGGAATCCAACTCCCATACTCATTAGGCTACGAGACTGGCCTTGGCTATTTATGATTTGTAAATCTACTTTAATGAGCGCTATTGGTCTGTAGTTTTCTTTTTTAGTATCAGAGTAATACCAGCTTCATAAGATGAATTTGGAAGTATTCCTTCCTCTCCTATTTTTTGGGAAGAGATCATGTAAAATCAGTATTAATTCTTTAAATGTTTAGTAGGATTCTCTGGTGAAACCATATAGGCTGAAAGATTGTATTTTTGGTAGTTTCAAAATTGTAAAGTCATTTTTCTGGGACCAGCAGGTGGCATGGTGGTTAAGGCATTGGGCACCTCTACATGGCTTATCAGGGTTCGTGTCCCAGACCCGGTGGCTTACTTTCTAACTTTCTCTCTCTCTCCCTCGCTGTGTGTGTTCCTCTCTGGTCAAATTAAATTTTTTTTTAAAAGAATGGATAAATAAAATAAAATAAAATAAAATAATTCTTTAAAAAATTACAGAGTCATTTTCCTAAACAAGGATAATCAAAGTATGTATTTTATATTGAGTGAATTTTAGTATTTTGTATTTTCTGAGGAATTGGTCCATTTCTTTTAAGCAGTCAAATATATGTATATAGACTGGTTTATAGTACTTCATTATTGTTGTTTGACTTTTGGAGGATATGTAGTGATATTTTTTTCTGATATTGGTAATTAGTGTCTTTCTTTCATTCTTTGTTCTTTGTCAGTCCTGTTAGAGATTTGTCAATGTTATTGAACTTTTCAAATAACTAACTGATTGTTTTACCGATTTTCCTATTGCTTTTCCATTTCCAATTTCATTAATTTCTGTTCTTCATTATTTTCTTCTTTCTGATTGGTTTGTGTTTAGTTTGCTCTTCTTTTTCTAGGTTCTTGAGATGGGAACTTGGATAACTGATTTCAGACTTTTTCTCTTATTCATTCATTCATTTATTTAAATTTGACCAGAGAAGGACAGAGTGAGTGGGAAAGAGAGAGGGCAAGTGAGAAAGTAAGTTGCCAGGTCAAGGACTCAAACCGCGGTCAGCCATGTGTGAGTCCAGCGCCCTTAACCACCATGCAACCTGCTTGACCCAACTTTTCTTTTTCTTTTTAAATATTTTTATTATTCTTAGCATTTTTGTTTTAAACATTTGATTGCTATATATCATTTGGCTTGTAAAGAGAATTTACCCAACATGAAATACATCTCAGACCAGTACAGTTGAGAACACTATAAACATTATCATCAACAGGTAATAAACCATTTCTGTGTTCCACAAATGTCTTGCCTCTCTATTTTATATTCTCCCTGATTTCCTTCCGTATACTCTTTCTCCTGCCCTCCTTTCACACTTTCTCCATTGTCCATAACTATTTTCACTGCTTTTATGTCCTCCAATCTTTGAATCTCTACTATAGTGTGTGGACAGTCAGTATCTATTAAGTGGTGACATATAATATCTTTCTTTCATAGACTGGCTTGCTTCACTCAGTAGTAAATCTTCCATATTTGACCACTTTCTATCAAATTCTAGGTTCTTGTTTTTTATAGTTCAGTAGTATTCCATAAAGAATGTGTGCCACAATTTCTCAATCTATTCATGGACTCAGGTTGGATCCATGTCTTAGCAATCATGAATAATTCCATAATAAAATTGATGTGCAAGTGTTTTTCCAACTGAGCATTCTCCTGTCCTTTGGGTAGATACCTAGGAGTGGGATTGCTGGATCATATGGCAGTTCTATATGTAGGTTTTTGAGGAACCTCCATATTGTTTTCCACAGTGGCTGAACCAATTTACATTCCCACTGACAGTGTAGGAGAGTTCCTCTTTCACCACAACCCTGCCAACACTTATCACTTGGGTTAGGTGGTATTTCATTGTGGTTTTAATCTGCATCTCCTTTATGATGAGGGATGTTGAGCATTTCCTCACATGTTTTTGCCTGTTCCTATGTCTTCCTTAGAGAGATTTTTGTTTAGCTCCTTTTCTGATCTTTTAATAGGGTTAATCTTTTTTTTTCTTTTTTTTTTGGGTGGGGTAAGATGCTTGAGTTCCCTGTGCATTCTGGTTATCAGTACCTTATCTGAGACATAATTTACAAAAATATTCTTCTATTCTGAGGGATATCGATTCACACTAATTACCATGTCCTTTGCTGTGCAGAAATTTCTAAATCTGATGTAATCTCACTTGTCTATCTGGGGGATTATTGCGTTTTAGGAGTTTTACTTAAGAAGTCTTTGCCTTCTCTACTGTGTCCCAGAGTTTCCTCAGTGCTTTCCACCAATAATTTTTTTTATTTATTTTGAGGTCTTAGGTTCAGATCTTTGATACATTTTGGGTTAATTTTTGTTGATGGTAAAAGATGGGATCCAGTTGGATCTAGTTTCATCTTTCTGGAGGATGATACCCAGTTTTCCCAGCACCATTTGCTAAAGAGGATTTTCTTTTCCCACTGCCTTGACTGGTATTCTTTGTCAAATGCTGAGACCTGCTCCACTGAAGATATTTTTCTGAGTTGAGGAGCTGTGGATTAGAAATAAACATGAAAATCCTGATGGATAAAGTGTTTTTACAAGCAAAATGAGAAATAGTGATTGACTGTTTAAAAAAACAATTAGAATAATAATAATGATTGGGAAAAACATTGAAAAGATATTGAATGTTGAAGTGGGGAGATTGTCTCTGTATTGACTGACACGCATGGCATTCCCTTTTGAAAAAGCAGTGGAATACACTGTAAAGTTATATGTAACCCAATGTAATATAAACAAGATTATGATGATAATAAAAAAAGAAAAAAAAAGTAATAAACATGACAACAAACACAAAAAGACACACAAGTGTCGAAAAGCGTTGATCCTGTGGGACTGATTTCTCTGATGGAGAAAGCTTGACCTTGAACTAGCCTCCAGTTTATTATTTTATAAGGCAGAAAATGGGGGAAGAGGAAATAGAATGTAAAGCCAGGTGTTTTTTTTTTTTTTTTCTGACGTTAATTGGCTGATGATGCACAAACTACTGACACCATATGGTTTCTCTCTTTCTCTTCTTTCTTTCTTTCTTTCTTTCTTTCTTTCTTTCTTTCTTTCTTTCTTTCTTTCTTTCTTTCTTTCTTCTTTCTTTCTTCTTTCTTTCTTTCTTTCTTTCTTTCTTTCTTTCTTTCTTTCTTTCTTTCTTTCTTTCTTTCTTTCTTTTTTTCTTTTTTTTTGGAAAGGTTTTTGCTATAGGGCATATGTGCTAGCCAGAAAGAGAGAGACAGAAAATGAGAAATCACCCCCTAGGAGGGATGGCCACACCACAATCCCCTGTCCTCCATTCTCCTCTCGGAGTCTTGGGTACCCATGCACACACACCTGCTGTGAGTTTAAGCCACCGGATCTGGGACTCAAACTGAGATCGACTACATGGGAGTCCAGTGACATAGCCATTATGCCAACTGCTGGTCCCAAAATCGTGTGCATTGAGAAACACACACACACACACACACACACACACACACACACACAGAGAGAGAGAGAGAGAGAGGTGGACTCAATGCTGCAATCCTCCAGCCTCTATAGCTTTTTACCTTAGGTGGGCACCAACATGCCCCCCCTCCATTTGGTTTCTTCTGATCTTTTTGGGCAAAATCTGAATAACACATGTGGCTTCCTTAGACAGATACTGCTTTTCAGTATCCAGAGTTAGCATATTTGTATTTCAATGGCTTCATAGCTATGCAAATGAAGCTCATGAAGTGCATTTCTGCATATGTCTGAGATCACCATGTTTTTTTTCAGATTGGGCCACTCCCTACAGTCAAAAATCAGTTGGCTGCTGTATGTTTTAGGGTTTATTTCTGGGATCTTTATTCTGTTCCCTTGGCCCACCTGTCTGTTTTTGTGCTAATACCATACTGTTTTGATTACCAGAGCTTTATAGTATATTTTGGGGTTAGGGAGTGAGATGCCATCCACTCCACTCTTCTTGCTTGAGATTGTTTGGCAATACAAGGTCTTTTATGATTTCAGACAAGTTCTATGAATGCTTTTTCTATATCTGTGAAGAATGTCTCTGGTCCTTTGATTGGAATTGTGTTAAATATATAGATTAATTTGGGTAGAATTGCCATTTTGATTATATTAACCTTTCAAATCCAGGAAGATGGGATGTCCTCCTACTTTTTTGTGCCATTTCCAGTATCTTTTCAAAGATTTTCATAGGGTTCTTTGTAAAGGTTTTTGACTTCCCTAGTTAGTTTTATCCCTAGGTATCTTATACATTTTGTGGCTGTGGTAAATGGGATTCCTTTCTTCAGTTCTACCTTAGTCAGCTTGTTGTTCATTTGTAAAACTGATATAGATTTTTGGATGTTGATTTTGTATCCTGCCACTTTATTGTATTCATATATTACTTTGAGGAGCTTTTTTCCATGGAAACCTTTGGGTCTTATAAGTATACTACCATGTCATCTGCAAATAAAGATATTTTCAACTCTTCTTTGCCCATTTGACTGCCTTTTATATTATTCTTTTTAATGACTGCATTGGCTAAGAATTCCAGTACTATATTGAAAAGGAGTGGAGAAATTGAGCAGCCTTGTCTTGTACCAGTTTTTAATGAAAAAGTTTTCAGCTTTTCCCCATTCCATATAATGTTAGCTATAGGTTTTTCATATATGACTTTTATTATATTGAGAAATGACTCTTCTTGCCCAATCTTGGTACATTTCTGAATCATGAAGGGATGTTTTATTTTGTCGAATGCTTTCTCTGTATCAATTTAAGTGATTATATGGTTTTCATCTTTCTTTCTGTTAATATGGTGTATTATGTTTATGGTCTTGCATATATTGAACCACCCTTGCATTGTGGAATAAAGCCTACCTGGTCGTGAGGAATAATCTTTTAAAAATATTGTTGGATATGAATATTGTTGGATATTCACAAATATCTTGTTGAGAGTTTTTGCATCTATATTCGTCAGAGATATTGGCCTATAGTTTTTCTTTTTTGTCATGTCTTTATCTGTTTTGGGAATGAGGATAATGGAGGCTTTATAAAATGAATTTGAGAGGTTTCTTTCCTTTTGGATCTTTAGAAATAATTTGAATAGAATGGGGGTTACCTCTTTAAAAGTTTTATAGAATTCAGAAGTGAAGTCATCAGGACCTGGGCTTTTCTTTGTCGGGCGTTTATTTATTATGGAGTCAATCTCATGAGTTGTTATGGGTCTTTTCAGGCTTTCTATATCCTCCTGATTCAAACTTGGTAGATTGTATGTATCCAGGAATTTGTCCATTTTCTCTGTTTTCTTGTTTGTTGGCATATAGTCGCTCATAGTATCCTCTAAGGATGCTTTGTACTTCTATTGTGTCTGTTGTAATATTACCCGTTTCATTGTGAATTTGATTTATCTGGTTCCTTTCTCTCTTCTTCTTAATTAGTTTAGCGAATAGTGTGTCAATTTTATTTATCTTTTCAAACAACGAGTTTTTACTTTCATTTATTTTCTGTATAGTTCATTTATTTCCTATTTCATTTATTTCTGCTCAAATCCTTATTATTTCTTTTGCCTGAGATTTTTTTTGTCATTGTTTTTTGAATTTGCTAAGGCATAACATTAGGTTGTCTATTTGCCACCTTTCCATCTTTTTATGCATACTAGTTGCTATGAATTTCCTTCTTGTGATGGTTTCTGCTGTGTCCCATAGATTATAAAAACTTGTGTACTCATTGTCATTTGTTTCCATAAATCTTTTGATTTCAGACTTAACTTCTTCAGTAGTTGAGAAGGCATTTAGATGTAGGTTATTAATTTCCATGTGTTTGTGTATTTTTTAGGATTTTCCCTGAAATTAATATCAAGTTTAATTCCATCATGGTCAAAATAGATGCTGGATATAGGTTCTATGCCTTTGAATCTGGAAAGGCATAGTTTTGTGCCCTACCATATGGTCAATTTTTGAAAAGGTTCCATGTGGGGATGAGAAAAATGTATATTTTATGGTCTTAGAGTGGAACGTTCTATAGATGTCTGTCAGGTTCATTTGATTTATAGTATCATTTAGGTCCCGTATCTCTCTGTTTATTTTTTGCCTAGAAGATCTGTCTAAAGGAGATACTGGGCTGTTGAGATTCCCAACAATTATGGTATTGCAATGTATCTCTCTTTTTATCTCTAGCAGTCTTTCTTTCAAGTATTTAGGTGCTCCTGAGTTGGGTGCATAGATATTTATAAGCGTTATGTCTTCTTGATGAATTAGCCCTTTTACTACCATATAATGTCCTTCTTTGTCTCTTCTTACAGTTTTTCTTAAAGTCTATTTTGCCTAAAATCAGTACCGTAACTCCAGCCCTTTTTTATTTTTATTTTTTATTTTTTTGAGAGGTTTTTGCTATAGGGCATGTGCGCTCGCCAGACAGACAGAGAGAGACAGAGAGACAGAAAGCGAGAAATCACCCCCCCCCCAGGGGGATGGCCATGCCGCAGTCCCTTCTCCTCTGTTCTCTTGGGATCTTGGGCACACACGCACACGCACCTGGCATGAGTTTTAAGCCACCGGGTCCCGGACACGAACCGCAGTCTACTACATGGGAGTCCAGCGACATAGCCATTACACTAACTGCTGGTCCCCTCCCCCCCCCCCAGCCATTTTTTGATTTCTATTTGCATGGAATATCTTTTTCCAGTTGTTCACTTTTAGTCTATGTATATCTTTATCCATGAGATGCATTTCTAGGAGGCAACAGACAGAGGGTTTCTGTTTTTTGTTTTTGTTTTTGTTTTTGTTTTTGTTTTATTTTAGTCCATTCAGCCGGTCTGTGTCTCTTGATTGGAGAATTTAATTTATTGGCATTCAATGTTATTATCAATATTTCTGGATATATTCCTATCATTAAGTGAGCCATTTTATTGATTGTTACTTATTCTCTTACAGCTATCTGTCTGACTTTAGTTTTCCTGGTATAGTACTCCCTTCAGAACTTCCTGAAGAACTGGTCTGGAGTTGATAAATTCTTTTAGGTTTTGTTTATCTGAGAATATTTTAATCATTTTTTTCCCATATGAAGGATAATCTCATGGAGTATAGTAATCTTGGTTGAAATTGAGTTTCATTTAACAGTTTTACTATATTTCCTTATTCTTTCCTTGCCTGCATTGTTTCCAACCAGAGTTCTGATGTTAACCTGATGAGATAACCTTTATAAGTGACTTGACATTTCTCTCTTGTCAATTTTAGTATGTTGTCTTTGTCTGTGGTTTTGGCCAATCTTGCTATGATATATCATGGAGAAGATCTTCTTGGATTGATTTTATTTGGGATTCTTTGTATTTCTTGGGTCTGACTGTTTCAGGGCTTCTGTAGACTTGGAAAGTTTTATTCCAGAATTTCATGGAATAGATAATGAAAGCTCTTAGTATTTTCTTCACCTTGTGGGATACCAATTATGTGGATGTTTGGGCACTTGATGGTATCTAGTATATCTCATATATTGTCCTCAATTTTCTTGGTTGTTTTCTCAGTCTTCTCGATAATTTTTTCTATGTCAGAGGCTTTGTCTTCTACATTCGAAATTCGATCTTATATATGATCTAATCTGATTTTAATACTTTTGAGGGAGGTTTTAATTTCCTGTATCACAGTCTTCATCTCTAACAATTCTCTGTGATTCTTTCTTATGCTGTATATTTCTTCTTTCAAATCATGGAAGACTTCTTCATTTTCTGGAGCTCATTGTCTCTTTTCTCTTGTATCTCATTCAGTTTGGTCTCTATAAATATTCTGAGTTGTTTATCTGACATTTCCTCAAGTTCCATTGTGTTGTCTGTGGATGATGAGCAATTGATGTTTTCCCTTGGGGGAGAGGCATTCTTGTAGTTTACTCATATTTCTTGTGCCTCCGCAATGGTTTCTAAATCATCTGGTGATTTACACATTCTTTCCTAATTTCTTTGAGTTAATTCTGAGTGTTCAGAGGCATGTGGAAGTGGGTGATTGGCGATCTCTCTGCCGCTTTACCTCCATGATACTCACCAGCAACCTGCACTCTTGTCACTGGTCTTGGATGATTCAAAGTCCTCTCAGTTTCAAGAGAACAGGTGTGCCTGAGACTGAGCTGCTGAGTTTTAATTCAGGAACATAGAAGGGATAGAAAATGCTGAAGTTTTAAAATTCAGAGGCATGTGGTAGGGAATAAGCCACAATCTTTTTGCAGTTCAGTCTCCCTGTGCAGGATCAGGTGTCCAAATGGGACAGGTAGGGGCCCAAGGTTGTCTCAAAGTCCCAAGCAACACATCTGAGAGTTCAAAGATGAACTGGAGAGAAATTGAGCCACAGGTTTCAGCTGCAAAGCCTTTTAACTTCAGGTGGCCTACAATAAGGTAAGGCCCTTAACTAGAATGGGTGTCTGGATGGGGCAGGGAGGGGCACAAAGTTGTCTCAAAGTCCTAAGTAACACACCTGAGATTTCAAAGACGAGTTAGGGAAGATATGGGCAACATGTCTCAGCCACAAAGCCTTCCATCTACAGGGGCCCTGCTGCATGGCAAGGCCCTTCACTAGAATGAGTGTCTGGATGTGGCAGGGAGGGGAATAAGAGTAGGTCAAAGTCCCAAGCAACAAACCTGAGAGTTCAAAGGTGAGTGAGGGAGAGGGTAAGCCATAAGTCTCAGCTGCAAACCCTTCCAGCCGCAGGCAGTCTGCTATATGGCAAGGCCCTTCACTAGAAGGGGTCCTTTTCCTCTTTATCTAATGATGCATTTAGGGCTATGATTTTCCCTCTCCATACTATTTTAGATGTATCTCACAAGTTTTGCTATGTTACATTTTATCTTTATTCAATTCAATGTATTTTTCTGTTTTTTTTTTCCTGAGTCTCTTTGGCCTATGAATTATTTAGAAGTGAGTTATTAATATCCAAGTGTTCAGAGTACTTCCTGTTATCTTTCTGTTACTGATTTCTACTTTGTTTTTTTTTTTTGTAGGGGGAAATACACATCTTATTTATTTTTTCATTGTAATTTCTGATTTACATATAATCATTACACATATTTGTAGGGCACAGTATAGTTTTTAAAAGTATGTATATGATGTATAATAAACAAATTGAGGATATAAATATATTCACCACCTTCAGCACCTAACATTACATTATGTTGTGCATATTTGAAATTTGTTCTATTGGTTATTTTGGATATATATATTAAATTGTCAATAATGTTCTTTATTGTGAGATACAACTCTAATGAAAAACAAAGTGATAGGACAACAAAAATTCTTTTTTTTTCTTCTTTTTTTTTGGGAGAGGTTTTCGCTATAGGGCATATGCGCTCGCCAGACAGACAGAAAGATAGAAAGCGAGAAATCACCCCCCAGGGGGGATGGTCACACCACAATCCCTTCTTCTCCATTCTCCTCTCGGGATCTTGGGCACGCACGCACGCCCGGAGTGAGTTTAAGCCACCAGGTCCAGGACTCGAACCGTGGTCGACTACGTGGGAGTCCAGCGACATAGCCATTACGCTAACTGCTGGTCCCCCAAAATTCTTATAAATTAATTGAGGTAGAAAAGTAAAACCTACTTTCTGGGTGGCCACCAGCCTCGCTGCTATCAGTCCCCTATAGGAGGCACTTTTTAGCCTGGAGCAGGAGGCCCTTTCCCCAGAGCTACCAGAAACCCTTATCCTTATTTAACCAAGTAGCCCCCATGCCTTGCTTCTGCAGAGCAACCAGCTCTTGTCCAAAGCTTACTCAGTTAAGCACACCCCAGTCACCCCCCCCCCTTGTCAACTGTCCCTATAAAAAGAATGTAAACCCAGTGGATGGGGCCAGAAATTAGAACATTAGCTCCTCCATGCCTGCCAATGAAATAAAGGTTATGAAATTTTCCTTTTAATGACGGGGCCATGCAGACAACACAAGCTGGTAAGGAGGCTGCCTCCCATTCTAAGGCAAGTCCTGGACTGGGAAGAAATTGAGGCAAGGCCCAGTTTACGAGCCCTTCCTTGTGTCGTTTACTGGCCTGTAGTTAATTTCTCTGCTGTGAGTTTTACTGTTATTATGAAGCCAATTAGTGGTCTTGTAGGAATGTGGTTCCCTAAGATGAGGGCCAGGAAGTATGAGACTCTCCCACCTGTCTATTTTAAGTCAAAATTAACATTTGTTAGGTCAAATTAGTATAAACCAAATTAACTTTAGAAGCATATGTAGACTAAGTTAGTTTAAGGCTAGTTTTATGTAAATACTCCTTGTTAAAGCTGTAGGCCAAAGTTAGCTCATGCTAGGCAAAGTCAGCACATTCACCTAGAGATAAAACAAAAGAACTCACTAATTGACAGACTCAGCAAATAAAACAAAAACCCATGGTTTTTTTAAGAAAGGAAAAGTCTGACTGGTGACTGACAGGATGAACAAACCTGAGGGTTCCAGAGAAAGATTAACCATTTTAGCTGGGAGTTCTTATCTAAAGCAACAGGTAGCTTTCAACAACAGAGTTTCTCATCTATGTGCTGTTGACTATGAAAAACTGCTAATAAAACATCCTGTGTTGTCTCCTGAGCTACAAGATCGTCTTCCTTTCCCATATAAGATCATAGACTCACCCTCTATTGTTGTAATGTATAGATAGTCCATATAGAAGATACAACAGACAAATGGACTTCCTCATCCTGAGAACTGTGATTGATTTTACCTGATCTGACAAGACAAACAGCATGTTTTATAATTATTGCTTCCATGCTTTGTATACCCTGTTTCTTAGAGTACATTTTTTACTACCCCTCATCCTCCTTACTTCCTAAACCTCCCTTAATAAATATGCATGTTTTAATAGCCACGGCGCGGCAGCCTGGAGCTGGCTTTGGCTGTGGCCGGCTGAGAAAATGCTAAGGAGCAATGAGGTCTCAGTCTAATTTCTGTTTCTGATCACCCGTGTCACCTTCCTGTGTACGAGCCACCCTCCACCACTGAGGCTGGACCCCGGCATGTTTCTGTTAAGTGCTGTTTTACTTCAGCCTTCTGTTTTTTTTTCTGCAACAGTTTTGGTGCATTGGCCAGGAAGTGAAACAAGGCTAACCCATTGAGCCACTGGTGGTGGCCAAGGAGTCACTTTTCCTGGAGCGGCTGCCCCGACCCAGAGAGAAAGGTGCGCCACCCTGCAGTTTCTGGGTTTCTCCTGATCGAGGCAGCTGCCCAAGGAACCACCTCAGAATGACACAGACTCTTGAGGGAAAAGGACTAATTTCATCTGGAACATTTTCATGAAGTCTGGAGTCTGTAAGTTGCTGGGGAGTCTGTGGGTCTATGAACTCTAGTCAGGCCCACCCAGAAGGGTAGAAAAGGAGAACTAATCACTCTCATACAGTCGCTGGATAAGTAGGGTGGACTGATCCCCCTCCTCCAGATGCCTCTGATCCAAGACCGTCAGGCAGGATTCCCTTAGTGGAAGGGAATGTATAACTTTGGAATGAATGTGTGAGTGGTGAGTGAATGTGTTTGTGGCCTCAAGGCTTCATTTAGGGGTCTGAGTGGGTCCCAACCTACAGTTCCATGTAAGTCTCATACAGCCCGAAGGTAAAATTGACTCTGGGGGTTACTGACCCACCTTGCACATTCATTCCGATGGTGGGTTTATAGCCAATTACCAACGCTTAAGAGGCTCCATAAGTTCCCTGAGAGTGGTGCAGCCAGGCGGACCTGAGTGGTCCCTTCGTGGAAGAAGGAGCTCCTATTCATTTTGTTGTGACACCATACGTGGGAGGGTTTTTAGGATTATAGGTGGGGAACTCATTAGCCTATGTCAAGCATGCCCTTCTGTCCCTGACAACTCAGGCAAGAGTTCCTCCCAACAATTGCCCAAGCCACCCTCTCCTCAAAAGCCTGAGAAAAACCTCTGGAGTCTCTTCTCTTCTCCTGTCCTCTATTTATCTTTACTCCTTCTGATTACTGGTTGTTTGGGGAGTACAAGGCTGGCCCAGGGCCAACTGAACACAATCGAAGTCTCCACTCAGATTCCACCAAGATGTTCTAACAATCGTCTATGTTATTTCCTCAGCATCTTAATTGGGCTGTTTATAAAATCGGCCCCTCTTTTGGTTTGGTCCCAAACATTGACTTCCACTTTGAGCTAAGTACCTCTGTCCTTTCACTGGAGAACAGTGTCACTGCTTTAAAGATCTGAAGCTAGTTTAGGCTATTTTAACCCTTGCTAAAAGTGTACAAGGAAGCCAATTCCAAGGCAACTCCCATTGAGAAACATTAAGGCCAAACCTAGACAGTTCAGTCTGTCCTCTGAACTCTTTTTGACTTCAGTATCAGCAGCCTCATCAGTCCAGCTGTAGGCCTTGCTGCCGGGGAGTCAGAATTCTTTGACAATTGGAGATCTTTGTGGTGGCATTTTTACTGCACACATTCCCCCACAGAATTCTCCCTTAGTGTACTCACTCATGTGCACTCATGGCTCTTTCATCCAGACTGTGATAGGAGATTGGACAAGTCCCCAGGGGATCTTAGAAGTTACATCCATGGCCCCTGGGGCTGTATACTCTGAGCCCCTTGTCATTGTGCTTCCCATTGTACTAACCCTTTTGTTTTCCCTGGGACAAACATCACTGGCCCCTAATGACTAGAGTTGGTTTCAGAAATTCCTCTTGGCTTTGATTTACTTGGTAAGCATTGAGGTTTTCACTGCACTGTGTTGTTTTTAACTTGTAAGAAGCCCAATATGACTTGCCTAAAGAGCATGAGTGAGGTGAGTAGAGCACACAGGGGGCACACAGCTGCATGCTTACTCCAGGGCTCACAAGGGTGCATGCGCCTTGATCCACTGTCTCCTTTGCTCTGCTCAGCTCTGCTTGTGCCACTCCACTCCTTGCACAGCTCTAGGCAGTGGCAGCAGCCCAGGCACTGCTGAGTGATTCTCCAGGCTAGAAAAATAGTAGGGATCAAAGCAGGGCTGAGTGAATCTTCAGGCTAGAAAAACAGCAGGGAGCAAACACATGCTCAGAAACAGTAAATGCCTTCCCAAGCTCTGGAGTTAACATGGGTTGTCAAACTAGTTTGATTAAAACCCATTGAGAGTGCATCAATTTAGTGGTGGGAAAAGCTACCAGTTTTGAAGGGTCTTGCCTGACTCTGAGCGGAAGATCTTCTGGCACCCAGAGATGGAGAAGCTGCCAGAGGAGCCAGCAGTCACGGAGCCAGCAGACACTGTCAGGGACGGGACCAGCATGCAGGTGGCGCGCAGTGAGGACCGCAGGACCCTACTGCTCAGGCTAAGAGGCCAGGCAAAACAACAACTCTTAGAGTATAAATCAATGATTGATACAAGTGAAGGAAATACTCCAGAAAAAATCATACATGAAAAGCATATCAAAGCTAAAATTGAAGACCTGGAAAATGAAATTGAAGAGGTAAAAACTGCTCTTGAAATTAAAAAAATCTAGCATTAGACAGGATGCGACTTTCAAGTGCACTTAAAAAGAACCTGGAGAAAATTGACATCAAAAATAGCGTGCTCATAGATAACATAAATCAAGTATTAAAGCTAGATAAATTAATAATGAAATCACAACAGGAATCTTGGGATTTAGAGGAAAAACTGCTTGCTGTTAGAAAGAAGAGATTGCAACCTCATTTTGGGGAGTGAAGCCAATTGGTTAGAGGATTCTGCCTTAAAGGAAACTGTTCTGCAGCTTGAGAAGGATCTCACCATGATGTAATAAAAATTCTATTTTGGCATTTTTTTTGTTTTTGTCTTTGATATGTCATTCCAATAGCAAATTGCAAACGAAATGTATTTTAAATGTTTTTGGAATTAGTCTAATACTGCATGTTTTTGAGCTTTACCTACGACTGTGACATATAATCTATTGTTTTAAATATGACAATTAAAGTAACTGACATACTCTAAAAAAAAACAAACATTGACATGTATGCTTAAGCATTTTAGAGAAGCCTTTGAGGGAGGAGAGGTCTATGGGAACAAAGTTAAGGAGGAGTAAGCCAAAGACCTTTTGTGAAATGAAAAGGCCCACCTTCGGAGTAGGATGGCCAGCTGCTGGGTTATTGGACCCTGGGTAAGTGCAGGCAGTTTAGAAGATCATCACAGACATCTAGAGCAGCAGCCGAGGGGCACCCGGATCAGTTCCCATATATCAATCAATGGCTGGCTCTTGTGAAAAACCCTTCACCCTGGTTATGAAATTGTTCCTTAAAGATAGGAAATCACGGGAACTAGCAGTTAGCATAATGGCTATGTCGCTGGACTCCCACGTAGTCGACCGCGGTTCGTGTCCCGGACCCGGTGGCTTAAAACTCACGCCGGGCGCGTGTGCGTGCGTGCCCAAGATCCCGAGAGGAGGGCCAGGCAAAACAACAACTCTTAGAGTATAAATCAATGATTGATACAAGTGAAGGAAATACTCCAGAAAAAATCATACATGAAAAGCATATCAAAGCTAAAATTGAAGACCTGGAAAATGAAATTGAAGAGGTAAAAACTGCTCTTGAAATTAAAAAAATCTAGCATTAGACAGGATGCGACTTTCAAGTGCACTTAAAAAGAACCTGGAGAAAATTGACATCAAAAATAGCGTGCTCATAGATAACATAAATCAAGTATTAAAGCTAGATAAATTAATAATGAAATCACAACAGGAATCTTGGGATTTAGAGGAAAAACTGCTTGCTGTTAGAAAGAAGAGATTGCAACCTCATTTTGGGGAGTGAAGCCAATTGGTTAGAGGATTCTGCCTTAAAGGAAACTGTTCTGCAGCTTGAGAAGGATCTCACCATGATGTAATAAAAATTCTATTTTGGCATTTTTTTTGTTTTTGTCTTTGATATGTCATTCCAATAGCAAATTGCAAACGAAATGTATTTTAAATGTTTTTGGAATTAGTCTAATACTGCATGTTTTTGAGCTTTACCTACGACTGTGACATATAATCTATTGTTTTAAATATGACAATTAAAGTAACTGACATACTCTAAAAAAAAACAAACATTGACATGTATGCTTAAGCATTTTAGAGAAGCCTTTGAGGGAGGAGAGGTCTATGGGAACAAAGTTAAGGAGGAGTAAGCCAAAGACCTTTTGTGAAATGAAAAGGCCCACCTTCGGAGTAGGATGGCCAGCTGCTGGGTTATTGGACCCTGGGTAAGTGCAGGCAGTTTAGAAGATCATCACAGACATCTAGAGCAGCAGCCGAGGGGCACCCGGATCAGTTCCCATATATCAATCAATGGCTGGCTCTTGTGAAAAACCCTTCACCCTGGTTATGAAATTGTTCCTTAAAGATAGGAAATCACGGGAACTAGCAGTTAGCATAATGGCTATGTCGCTGGACTCCCACGTAGTCGACCGCGGTTCGTGTCCCGGACCCGGTGGCTTAAAACTCACGCCGGGCGCGTGTGCGTGCGTGCCCAAGATCCCGAGAGGAGAATGGAGGAGAAGGGATTGCGCCGTGACCATCCCCCCTGGGGGGTGATTTCTCACTTTCTGTATCTATGTCTCTTTCTGTCTGTCTGGCGAGCGCACGCGCCCTACAGTGAAAATCTCTCCAAAAAAAAAAAAAAAAAGATAGGAAATCACATCCTAGTAGTGGACCCTATAGCCTCATGCCAGAGAAGGGTCAGAAGTCCATGGTTTTGCACTCAGTCCCAGAAGAGTCTGACCTTCCCCCCTCATAACCCAAATAGACAACATCTGGAAAAAAATCCTTTACCAGTGTTTGTATTTCTTCTGTGGATAGGATGTTTTATTACTATTGGGAACTTCTAAACTGGGTCTACCTTCTAGGGGTGAGTATCCACACCACCCGATAGGGCCAAGGCATCACCAAGACCTTAGTTTACCATACCCACTTCTCTTGTCAAAGAAAACATCTCAGGACCCAATGAGATAAATGTTTTTAATGTGTATATGCATGCCATAAATTGTAAAAATCTCTCATAGTAATAAAAATAAAATAACAGGCATACTCAAAAACATACATACAGCCTGTGGTGATCTTGTAGCAGTGATAACAACCTATCAACTCTGTCTGGTACCAACAGACTCTGAGTTGACCCTTTTCATTCCCAGAGTGCAGGGGCTTTTTGCTCATGGTTAAATGCTTTATTTGATGCCTTTTTTAAGAGGGGTTACTCCAATGATTAAAATATTAAACTTTTATCAATAATATTGTTTTGTTCTAAGTTGGGAAATTTGTTAAATAAGGTTTTGTTTGCTTGTAAAATACATATCCATAAGCTGATGTAAAGTCCTACATACAAAGTTACAAGCTAGATGGCCTTTCCAGAAGCATCAGATTTCACAGGCTGGGGAAAAAATTAAGTTCAACAAGCCTAAAGTACAAGCAAAATATGTTTCTTATGCTAATAATTTCTGTCTAATTAATTAGAGGTAACAATTATTTTCAAAGACTAATTTATGAAAAATTAAAAAAGGTGATGAAAAGAAAGAGAACATTTCAATATAGGAGAGTTTATCTGTGGTAAATATTTTTTTCCTAAAGTAAGATGACCGATTTACTCCCAAATTGAAGAAAAAGGGCGGGGGGGACAAATAATCAAGGTATAAAACATGTCATAAAAGTTTGAGTTATGTTAAAAAAGAGTCTGAGAGAAAATTGTTAAAAAGAAATGACAGGTGGTATCTAAGGTGGCCATGAAACAATAGCCCACAGTACTTGGTGCTGAAACACACTCTCTATATAGTAACTATTAGTAAACAAAGTAAACAGGAGTCTGATTAAAATATAATAATACATGTAAAGGTTTCTTTGGTTGGTTAGGCTGTTTAATGTCCTCTAACTCTGTTTACAATGTAGCATTTGTATGTTTGTGCATTTTTATTATATATTCCCTGTAAATACTATGCCAGATACAGAAAGAGGAAAAAAATCAAATATAGCCTATAGCAATACATCTACTCCAAACTTTAAGACCTGACTCTAGGGGCCGGCAAGTGGCATGGTGGTTAAGGGCGCCGGATTCCCACATGGCCGACCACAGTCCACGGCTCA
>NW_006207730.1:208282-221307 GCF_000334495.1 Tupaia belangeri chinensis
CTAACTCTTCCCCCTACCCAGAGATTACTGATTATAGAACCAGTCAGAAATGTCCTCCTCTAGGATTCTACTGCCTATAACAATGGATACTACTCCTAGGAATGAGCCTTCCTAGCTCCATGGGACTTGACTCATAGGAATAAGCCTTCCCACCATCGTCGGACAGACACATGCATTCAGAGAAATAATATTTGGCTGATATGAGGAACTGAGGGCAGAAATCTGATTGCTTTTTCCTGTTTCCAAAATCTCTTCCATAGAGTCTGGGTTGAGTCACACCCACAAACATTGACAGATTATTTTGGCCTTTTTGATAACAGGACTCTTCCTACATCCTGTCCCTGACATAGTATCTTTGCAATAGGTAAATCATAATGATAGGAAGTGAAGACATGATAGATTCATTGTTAGCAGGACACTTTCTTTTGTATCTGTTTGGCTTTTCAGGGTTGGCCAGCCTTCAACTTACAGTCTAAGCTTGACCATCTGGGGGAAAATAAAAGCCATGATCCCAGAGACCTGAGAGGACTACACCCCTGCTTTAGACACCCTGGAAGCTGACCAGTCTATGCAAGACAGAAGATTGAAGATGCATCTCCCTGGAAAAACACACATGGACTATCATCCTAAATGTTCCCAAACCATTTGTAATAACTAAATACTGTTCTGCTTCTGTAAACTGCTTGCATTGCCTCAATCAGATGCTTATTTCCTCTGCTGGGAGCTAAACTTATTGCCTGCTTTTTTTTTTTTTTTTTTTTTTTGCACAAGGGTGGTGGTGGCTCACCAGACAGACAGAGAGAGACAGAGAGAGAGAAAGCGAGAAATCACTCCCCAGGGGGGATGGCTACGCTGCAATCCCTTCTCCTCCATTCTCCTTTCAGGATCTTGGGCATGCACGCACACGTGCCCGGTGTGAGTTTAAGCCACTGGGTCCAGGACTCGAACTGTGGTCAACTACGTGGGAGTCCAGTGACATAGCCATTACACTAACTGCTGGTCCCTTGCCTGCCTGTTAATTGATACTCCTAAACAAATAAGTTGAGAAGGTTCAAAAGGGGGGAATGACGTAGAAAAAGTAAAACCCACTTTCTGGGCAGCCACCAGCGCCTCACAGCTATTAGTCTCAAACAGGAGGCACTTCCCAGCCCTGGGAGGGAGGTCCTTTCCCCAGAGCTGCTAGAAACCCTTCCCCTTATTTAACCAAGCAGCCCCCTTGCCTTGCTTCTATATAGCAACCAGCTCTTGCCCAAAGCTTGTTCAGTTGAGCCCACCCAAGTCTCCCTTGTCAACTGTCCCTATAAAAAGAATGTAAACTCAGTGGATGGGGCTGGGATTAGAGTGCCAGCTCCTCCATGTCCACCAGTGTAATAAAGGTTATGAAGTTCTTCTATTTCTCTGACTGCTGGTTCACTTCTGGCTTCTGTTTTTTCTGCAACAAATGAGGGTGGATTTTTTTAAAAAACAAAGATAATCTTAACATAGCCAATGAGAAAAGAATTTGTAATTTTCATGTAGAGGATTGTGGGAGATAAGAATCTATAATCTGGATGGGTCATTGGTCTAGTTGGAGATAAATAAAATTGCACGTAGCAACAGCTCATTAGGAAGAGATAATAAAAGAAAACTCTTATGCACTCACTGTGAATTCTTGTAAGACCATAGTCCTGTACTGTGTATGAAAAATTAAGTCCTTGGGATCAGTAGGTGGCATGGTGATTGAAACACCAGATTCCCACATGGCCAACCACAGTTCGTGTCTCAGACCCGGTGGCTTGCTTTCTCACTCTCCCTTTCTCTCTCTTTCTCTCTGGTCAAAATGGAATAATAACAAATAAAAATAATTATTAAAAGAGAATTAAGTCCTCAAAAATGCAAAAACAAAAGTGGAAAATGATGTTTGAAAGTGAAGACATGATAGAATCTGTGTTTTGGTGATTTATAGGACTTTACAAAGTTCTTGATTTTAGCCTTCTTTAACTTTGTTCCAAAGAAAGACTCAGCTACTTGTAACCTTTTGGGCTTTTCTATTCTTATCTAGTTTTATTTTTCAGGTTTTAAAAATAACTTTTATTTTTTTAAAAGTTAATATATACATTATAGGAAATGGAAAAACACAAGAAGCAAAAACAAAGTCATCCACAGTCACAAGCAGCTTACAGTGGCATGTGTCCTTCTAGATCCTGTTTGTACAAACAACATCCAATTCTGGGATTGTTCATTACAGTATGTATCATGCTCTTTCACACATCATGAATCTACAATAAAAAGCAGTTATAATAATAAATATATAAATGCAGTATAAAACCTGTTGAGACAACTGTCTATCAAATAATTGGTGAATTTTTACTTAAACCTGATTGTATGTAAAATACTTCAGTCTAAATTTTTAGCATGTAATCATCTTCACTTACAAAGTAAAATGTAGTTTTTTTTAAAAATCATATATATATACAGTTTACTAGAAAACATAGTAGTTGTGATAGTCATGATTAACACTTTGATTAAGTCAAGAGAGAAAATGGGTAGGGACATCATAAAGGTATTCACAAATTTTAAAGGTTCAGATAATTCTTAGCATTTCTGAGAAACCAAAGATGGGAAATATGTAGTATATTCTTCTGTAATAATGTAACTTCCATCCATTACTGTGAGCATCATTGAATTCATGTATTCAAAACACTGCTATCGTTTTTGATCACTAAAAACTGAGTTCAAAGTACACTCGTGCTCAACGAACTGCTAAAACTATAAATATTACATTCCAAAATATTAGTCTATGTATTTCTTTGTCAGTGAGGTACATTTCTAGTAAGAAACATATAGAGGGTTCCTGTTTTTTTAACCCATTGACCCAATCTGTGCCTTTAAGTTGGGAAATTCAATTCATTAACATTCAGTATTATTATCAACATGTGTGGACTTATCCCTGTCATTTCATTATTTTTTTTCTAATTGTTTTGTGTTATCTTACTTCTATTTATCTCCCATTTTTTCCCCTGGTGTGGTATTCCATTAAATATTTCCTGAAGAACTGGCCTAGGTTTTGGTGAATTCTTTCAGTTTTCATTTATCTGAAAATAAGAAACACATCATCCATCAGATGACTAGAAATCACTGCAGGATCACAAGAAATATGGGACAGCAAGAACATACCTCTCCTCCCAGGGAAAAGAATAACTCCTATTCATCCACAGACAGATCAATGAAAATTATGGAAATGTCTGATAAAGAATTTAGAATATTCATAAAGGCAAAGCTAACCGAGATGGAAGAGAAGAGAGACACTGAACTGAAGAAATGTAAGGAGAAAGGAGCTGACGAGTTCCAGGAGGTGAGGAAATTCTTGCAAGATCTAAAAGAGGAAGGAATTACACACTTTAAAAAAGAATCAAAGGGACCTGTTAGAGATGAAGGCTATAATACAGGAAGTCAAAATCTCCCTTGAAAGTATTAAAAGCAGATTATATCATACAGAAAATAGAATCTCAGACATAGAAGAGAAAATTGCTAGCCTAGGAAAATCCACCATGAAGACTGAGAAAATGGCCCCCAAATGAGAATAATATACGAGAAATACTAGATACCATCAAACGTCCAAACATCTGGATAATTGTTATCCCAGAAAGCAAAGAGTCTCATAAGGGCATTGGTAATCTATTCCATGAAATCCTGAAAGAAAACTTTCCAAACCTAGAGAGGCATTCAAAGATCCAGTCCCAAGAAATATAAAGGACTCCAATTAGAATCAACCCAAGAAGATCTTCTCCAAGACACATTATAGTCAGACTGACCAAAACCACAGACAAAGACAAGATACTAGGATTGGCAAGAGAAAAACATCAAGTTACCTACAAAAAATATCCCATCAGGATAACAGCAGAACTCTCATCAGAAAGAATGGGAAAATATATTCAAAGTGTTAAGGGAAAAGCAATTTCAACCAAGAATATTCTACCCAGCAAGATTATCCTTCATGTGGGAAGAAAAGACAAGAACATTCTCAGATAAAGAAAACCTGATAGAATTTACCAGCACCAGACCAGATCTCCAAGTTCTGAAGGGAGTGCTATACCAGGAAAAGTAAATATAGACACAGAAATAAGAGTTCAAAAACTAAGAAAATGGCCAACTTAATCATAGGGACAAGCCTGGAGTTGAATATTATATCCCAGAATTCAATTGGGAAGAGCAAACCACAGCAGAAGATAAGGT
Organism: Tupaia belangeri chinensis; assembly: GCF_000334495.1. Lineage (NCBI taxonomy): Eukaryota > Metazoa > Chordata > Mammalia > Scandentia > Tupaiidae > Tupaia > Tupaia belangeri. The sequence continues at coordinate 212,498 of NW_006207730.1, forward strand.
ACAAGAGACTGAATTGGTGAAATAGAATTCTATGACTTGACTGAAACATTGCTGAATTTCTTCTAGGATTTGTTGTCTGGTTTTAAGGATTTGTGTCCTTTCTTGAGATGTCGATAGGTTCATGTACCTACCATTTGAACAGAATCCTAACCTGTTTCCTGGCTTTAAGTTTTAAGCAAAGTTCCTTAGTATTTCTTTGATTTAAGTTAAAATTGCTTTTCTTGAACTTGCTATTGAAAGTAGTTAGATTATTTAAGAAATTCTGTGATCAATACAATGTGGCGGGAAAAGGAATGGAAGACAACTGTAGACATCAAAGATAGTGTGAGAAGAGGGTGGGAAGGATAAAAGATCAGAAATATGGGTAAATATATATATATGTATATATATTTACCCATACATGTGTGTATACATATATATATACACACATACATACACACATATATATGTGAAACTATAAATGGAAAATTATTGATGATAACATATATGATTTAGTCACTATGCAGTATATTATGGATGGGAAACCACTTTTTGTATGCTGTGATGATGATTAGGGGATGAATGTACATTAATTAATTTAAAAAAAGAGTTTCAGGAAAAAAATGCATATTTGATGACTGCAGTAAGCTATATAGTCCCAGCTAGGTGCTACTTTATAGTATGTTCATTCTACTCACTGAGGTTTATGCCTAAAGTCAGACTTGTGTTCATGGATATGTATATATCAGCAGCACTTGCTATTGGAAATATTTAGATCAATTAAGTTTATCAGCAAATCAATAAAATGGGGGGGAGGCATAGAAAGCAACCATGAATACCAGAGACATTTTGGGAGGAGGGTGGGACATGACAGAGGGTGAGAGATAGGGAATCAAGAATGGCAAAAAAAAAAAAAAAGCGAAATATACAGGAAACAAGAAATGGAAAATTATTTGTTGACGATAACACATATGTTGATGTTCTTGATTGAGCCAATATACAGTGTATTCTGAATGGGAAATCTCATTTTGTATGCTGTTATGATGTATAGTGAATGAATGTAAGTAAATAAATTTTAAAAGAAAAATAAATTAATTAATGAATTAAAATAAAAACAAAAAGAGAAAATAATTTTATTTCTCCTTCACATTTGAAAGATAATCTTGGTAAGTATAGTACTCTTTTTTTTTTTTTTTGAGAGGTTTTCACTATAGGGCGCGTGCGCTCGCCAGACAGAGAGAGAGAAACAGAGAGACAGAAAGCGAGAAATCACCCCCCCAGGGGGGATGGTCATGCCGCAATCCCTTCTCCTCCATTCTCTCGGGATCTTGGGCATGCACGCACACGCGCTCGGCCTGAGTTTTAAGCCACCGGGTCCGGGACGCGAACTGCGGTCGACTACATGGGAGTCCAGCGACATAGCCATTACACTAACTGTTGGTTCCCAGTAAGTATAGTACTCTTGACTGAAATTATTTTTCTTTCAGAGTTTTAAGTATATCTTGTCATTGTTTCCTTCCTTGCATTGTTTCAGTTCAAAAGTCTATTAGTCTAATGGGTTAACCTCTGTAGACTATTTGTGATTTCTTTTGCCATTTTTATAACATTGTCTTTATCTTTGATTTTTTTAAGAGAGATTTTTGCTGTAGGGCACATATGCTTGCCAGAGAGACAGAGTGACAGAAAATGAGAAATCACACCACCACCTCCAGGGGGAGATGGCCATGCTGCAATGCCTTCTCCTCCTTTCTCCTTTTGGGATTTTGGGCATGGATACACATTTGCCCAGTGTGAGTTTTTAAGCCACTGAGTCAGGGCCTCCATCTGTGGTTGACTATATGAAAATCCAGCAATACAGCCATTATGCCATCTGCTGTTCCCTTATCTTTGATTTTTACCAGTTTGGCTATGATGTTCCTTAGAGAAGGTCTTCTTATGTCAAATTTGTTTGGTGTTCTTTTTACTTCCTGGATGTGGATGGTCTCCCTAAATTTGGAAAGGTTTTAGCTAATACATTATGGAAGAAATTATGCATTTATCTATCTATTTGTCTTCTGGGATACCTATTCAACTATCTAATGGTGTCTAGGATTTCCCTTACGTTATCTTTATTTTCAGTGGTTATTTTTCCATTCTTTTCAGTTCCTTGGACTCAGTCAGAGGTTTTGTCTTTAAAAGTCACAGATTTTTTCTTCTGTATGGTCTGGTCTGCTGTTAATAATTTTGGGGGAGGTTTTGATTTCCTGCATCATATTCTTTATCTCCAGTTCTGCTTGATTCTTTTATCAGGGTGTCTGTCTCTTTATAGAGTTCCTCCTTTAAGTCATGGAAGGATTTTTTCATCTCCTAAAATTAGCCATATGCTTTATTTTGCATCGCGTTGAGTTTTTTTATAGTGAATATTCTGAATTCTTTTTCTGATATTTCTGTGATTTCTTGTGTTTTATACATTGTTGGAGGGGAGTTACTGTGTTCCTATAAAGGGAAGATATTTTCTGGTTTTCTCATGTATCTTGTTACTCTGCTTTGATTTTTAGTTATGGCTACGTACTCACTTCTTCCTACATCTTTGTAGTAGGTTTCTTTCTCTTTCTTTCTTTTTTTTTTAATTTTTGCTATAGGGCATATTTACGAGAGAGAGAGAGAGAGAGAGATCATCCCTTGAGTGTTTTGGGGGGAGGATGGCCATGCTGGAATACCTTCTTTTCCATTCTCCCATTTTCCTTCTTGGGCTTTTGGCCATGCATGTACTCATGCCCAGTGTGATTGTCAAGCTGCTGGAACTGGGACTTGAACTGCAGGGTAAGCTATGTGGGATCTAGCACATTAACCACTATGCCACCTGCTGGCCTTGGAGTAGGATTCTGTAGCAGTGTGGTCATGTGTTTTCCTATGGTATGAGTTAGCTTTGTAAAACTTCCCCTCCTCTACTGTGGGTAGAAGTGTGATATCAACTGTGGGAGTTGGGGCTTCAGATTTTCAGAGGGGAATTTCTTTTGACCACTGTGGGGGTTGTGTAAAGAGAATTCCTCCAAACCCTGACTGTCTTCAGTTGCATGGTTGTGGTTATTGTATACACAAAACTCTCTGCTCTCAATGTAGCTGGAGGGTGAGCTGGTCAGGTAGATAAAAGGTGGTAGTCCAGTTTGTGCACAGAGTGTGGTGTGGTGTGTGGGTCTGAAGAGTCACTTCAGACTGGGTGGAGGTCTCTGGGGATAAGTTAGGCTCGGTGGCCTGTATCTCCCTGTGATCTATTCTGTCTCCAAGATTGCAGGAATTGAGTGGTGGTTATTGAAGGCCAGAGCAGTCCCATCTCCCCAACTCCAGGTTGGGCAAGGGCCTTAGGTGATTAGCTAGGCCAGGTAACCTTTGCTTTCCTCTTGTCCCTTCTGTCTCTGGGCCTGCAGGAAGCAAGTAGTGGTCTTTGAAGGCCAGAACAGCCCCATTTCCCCCACTAAAGAATGGACAGAGATCTTCAGTGATTAACTTGGGTAGGCTTCTTTTGCTTTCCTGTTGCCCCTTTAATCTCTGGTACTGCAAGAACTGGATAGTAGTCATTGAAGGCCAGAACAGCGTCCTGTCTCCTACTCTAGGCTTGGTGAGGGTCTTTGGGGATCAGGTATGCTGGGCAACTATGCTTCTATCTCTGGGACTGTGGGAACCAGGTGGTAGTCACTGAATGCCAGAGCAGTGACATCTCCCCTACTCCAGGCTGGGCAGGTGATTTGGGGATCAGCTAGGTTAAATAGGCTGTACATTCTTGTTTCCCCTTCTATCTCTGGGACGATAGGAACCAAGTGATGGACATTAAAGGCTGGAACAACCCTATCTCTCCAATTCCAGGTTGGCTGTGGGTCTTTGGCAATTGGGTAGGCTGGGAAGCATTTGCTTCCTTGTTGCCTTTTCCATCTCTGGGATTTTAGGAACTCAGTGTTGGTCACTGAAGGCAAGAGCAGCCTCATCTCCCCCATTCCAGGCTGGGCAAGGGACTTGCTGATCACCTAGGCTGGGTGGCCCTGTTGTCCCTTCTGTCTCTGGGACTGCAGGAATTAGGTAGTGGTTGTGGAAGGCTAGAGTAGACCAACCTGTCCCACTCTAGGCTGGGCATGGATGTTGATAATCACCTACATCAGGTGACCTTTGCTTCCCTGTTTCCCTTATGTCTCTGGGACTTCAGGAACCAGGTGATAGATGCTGAACACTGGGCTAACTGCTGGTCCTTCATGTTTATTTTTGAGAGGGGCATGTTGAAGACTTGAACTGTAATTTTAACCTTTCTATTTCTCTTTCAGTTCTATTAAGTTTAGTTTTGCATATTTTGCACCCCTATTGCAATTCATATACCTTTGAACCCCTTATGCCTTTTTTGGTGTATCCACCCTTTTATCATTATATAATATACCTTTTTGACTAGTTTAATTTGTTTGCTCTAATATATACTTTATCTGATACTTGTATAACCATGACTTTTTCCTTATTAATGTTTGCATAAAATATACTTTTCTGTTTACTTTTAATTTCTCAATATTATTATATTTGAAATGAATTCATTGTACATAGCATATAGTTGCATCATATTTTTTAAACTGTCAATCACTGCTTTTTAACTGAATCATTTATATTTAAGGTAATTATTGATATAATAGAATTTAAGTCTGAAATTTAATTTTTTGGTTTTTGTTTGTTCTCTCTGTTTTTCTTTCCCATCTTCTGTAGGTTACTGGCACATTTTAAAAAATTCAATTTATACTTCTCTGCAGTATTTATGAGTGTAGCTCTTTGTATAGCTTTTTCAGTGTTGCACATTTGTGTGTAAGTGGCAATGTTGTCATTTTACCAGTTTGAGTGATGTATAGAAGCCCTATATCTTTTATTTATTTTTTTAGAGTTTTTTTTCCTTAGGGCACATATGCTCACCAGAGAAAAAGACAGAGCCAGTGAGAGGGACAGTGAATAATTACCCTCCAGGAAGGATGGCTACATTGTAATCCCTTCTGCTCCATTCTTTTCCTGGGATCTTGGGCATGCATGTATATGTGCCTAGTGTGATTTTCAAGCCACTAGATCTGGGACTTGAACCGTGGTCAGTCATGTGGGAGTCCAGTGATGTACATGCTACAGCATCTGCTGGCCCTGAAGCCTTATGTCCTTTTACATTCCCTTATCCTCACTCATTCATAATACGTTTTTTTCTTTTTGTTTTGGCAGTAGACACATGTGCTTGCCAGAGGGTGATGGGATTGTGGGGAGTGGCAGAAAGCACCTCCCAATGTGGCATGGTCATGTTACAATCCCTTCTTTTTCATTTCTCCATCCTGTTGGGATGTTGGGCATGCACGTTCCCATTGTATTTTTCAGTTCTCCAGGGCTAGGATTTGAACCATAGTCATCTATGTAGTGTCTGACTCCCTTAATCACTAGGCCATTGGGCCAGCACCTAATACAATTTTCTTAAATATCTACAACACAAAGTTACAGCTCCATTAGTTTTCTAATTACTGCTTTATACTTCAAGTATGATTTAGGCAATGCAAGGGTGGAGGAAAGTACATTGTATTTATCTCACAATTTTGCTTATCATGTTCTTCCTTCCTAATTTTCCAAGATTTCTTCTTTTATTTATTTAATTTTTTTTTTACAACTTCAGTTAGCCATTATTTCAGGTTTTTCTGTGTTAAATACTCTTAGGCTTCTTTCATCTGAGTTTGTCTTGATTTCCCTTTCATTCCTGTCAGATATTTTCATTGTAGATAGTACTCTGGGTTTATGATTCACTTCTTTCAGCACTTGAAAAATGTTCCACTTTTTGTTGGCATCTATGGTTTCTGATGAGAAATCTGGTGTCTTTTGAATTGTATTTTTCTTTGTTGGGTATATTTTTCTCTCTCTGCTTTAAAGAGTTTCTTCTTCATCTTTAGTTTTCAGACATTTGATTATGATGTATCCATATCTGAGTTAATTCCTGTCTTTTGAATTGTTTTTTTCTTTGTTGGGTATATTTTTCTCTCTCTGCTTTAAAGAGTTTCTTCTTCATCTTTAGTTTTCAGACATTTGATTATGATGTATCCATATCTGAGTTAATTCCATTTGGGTTTTGCTGTTCATCTTCAATCTGTATAGGTTTATGTCTCTTGTGAGATTTGAGAAATTTTCGGTCATAATTTTTTGAATACTTTTTAATCCATACCCCCTTTATCCTCTTCTTATGGAACTTTGATAACAGAAACATTAGATCCTTTGTTGTTGTACCACAGGCTCCTGAGCCTCCATTTATCCATCTATTTATCATCTATCTATCTATCTATATCTATCTATTTAAAATTGCCAGAGGGTACATGTACTTGGCAGAGAGATGTGAGAGTTGGAGGTTGGAGGAGAAAGCACCCTCAATGGAGCATGGTCATAATGCAATCTGTTCTCCATTTCTCCATCTCATCAGGATTTGGGGCATGCATACACAGGTGTGTGGCATTTTTTACATCCCTGGAGCCAGACCGTGAGCTGTGGTTGACCATGTGGGATCTGGCTTCCCTTAACCACCAAGCTGTGGGACCAGCCTTCCATTTATCTTTTTTTTTTTTTTAAATTGAGGATGCATGTGCTTCCCAGAGAGACAGAGAGAGACAGAAAGAGAGAAATCACCTCCCCCTCAATGGGTCATTGCCATGCTACAATACCTTCTCCTCCAGTCTTCTCTCATGATTTTGGGCATGCATTCACACATGCCTGAGGTGAGTTTTTTTTTAAGCCGCCATGTCTGGGACTCAAGCTGCAGTTGACTACGTGGGAGCCCAGGGATATAACCATTACAGCATCTGCTGGTCCCTCCATTCATCTTTTTATTTATTTATTTTTTGGAGAGGTTTTTGCTATAGGGCGCGTGCACTTGCCAGACAGACAGAGACATAGAAACAGAAAGCGAGAAATCACCCCCCAGGGGGGATGGTCACGCCACAATCCCTTCTCCTCCATTCTCCTCTCGGGATCTTGGGCACGCATGCACATGCGCCCGGCATGAGTTCTAAGCCACTGGGTCCAGGACGCGAACCGCGGTCGACTACGTGGGAGTCCAGTGACATAGCCATTACGCTAACTGCTGGTTCCTTCCATTCATCTCTTTAAGAAGACTTTAATAGACTTAATTTTTTAGAGCACTTGTAGGTTCACAGCAAAATTGAGCAGAAAGGAAAGGGAGTTCCCATACATAGCCTGCCCTTACACAGGTACAGCCTTTCCCACTATGAACAGCCCATACCAGAGTGGTACATTTGTTAAAGTCAATTAAACTATGCTGACACATTATCATCACCTGAAGTCCATAATTGACATTAGATTCACTCTTAGCATTTTATTTTTTTTTTTATAATAGTTTGAGAGAGAGAAGTCAAGCACTCTGTACAGGATCTGGTCAGGCCATGTCCCTTTCCTTCAGTCCTCCAACTTGTCAGATCCTGAGAACTCTCCTGTGTTTTCCAGTCCTTCAACCCATCAGATCTTTTTTTTTCTTTCTTTCTTTTTTAAAATTTATTAATTTATTTTTCTTTTTTAAACATTAATGTGCTATACATCATTACAGTATACAAAATGAATTTTTCATCCAAAATACACTGTCTGTTGGCTCAATCAAGCACATCAACATACGTGTTATCAACAAACAATTTTTCATTTCTTATGTCTTGTGTATTTTGCATTTTTTTTTCTTTTTTGCCATTCTTGATTCCCTATCCCTAACCCTCTGGCCTGTCCAACCCTCCTCCCACTGTCTCTGGTATCCATGATTGCTTTCTATTCCTATCCCCCCCCAATTTAATTGATTTGCTAATGAAATTAATTTGCCTAAATATTTGCAATAGCAAGCACAGCTGATATATACATACACAAGAACCCATGTCTGACTTTAGGCATAAACCTCAGTGAGTAGAATGAACATACTATAAAATAGTACCTAGCTGGGGCTATATAGCTTACTGTGGTCATCAAATACACAATTTTTTCTTTAAATTTTGGTAACAGTTTTAGTATTTTTTTTCTCTGAAATTTTTTTTTAAATTTACATTTATTCCCTGAGCATCATCACAACATACTAAATGTGGTTTCCCCTCTAGAGTAAACTGCATAGTGGCTTAATCATGCATGTTATCATCCATAAAATTCCATTACTACTATCTTAAGACCTTTCCTGTGTGTTTCAGTCCCACTGGGTCAGGAGTTCAAATGCAGCTGCCATGTGTAATCCAGCTTCTCTTGAGGCGCATACTACCTCTGGCATGGAGCAGGCACTGTTAATGTTTTACATTCTAAGGCTTTGAAAATATATATAATGACATGTATATATGATTATGGTATCATATAGAGTATTCTTAGTGCCTTAAAAATCCCCTACACATTCATCCCTTCCTCCCTTCTAAACACTAATCTTTTTCCTTTCTCTTTTCTTTTTTTTTTTTAAACTTTGTTTTTTATTATAAATTTTTTTTTCTCATCACAACACACATATGAATTTTCCATCCAAAATACACTGTGCATTGGCTCAATCAAGCACATCAACATATATGTTCTCAGCAAATGATTTCCCAATTTTTGTGTCCTGCATACCTTGCCTTTTGTTTTGCCATCCTAGGTTCCCCATCCCCACCCTCTGCCATGTCCCATCTTCCTCCTCCATTGTCCCTGACATTCATGATTGCCCTCAATGCCTTCCGCCCCCCCCATTCAATTGTTCTACCAATGAACTCAATTAGTCTAAGTATATCCACTAGCTAGCACAGCTGACATATCCTTACACATGTATCCAAATCTGATCCTAGGCATAAACCCCAGGGAGTAGAATG
>NW_006207730.1:223267-229082 GCF_000334495.1 Tupaia belangeri chinensis
GGATGGTCACGCCGCAATCCCTTCTCCTCCATTCTCCTCTCGGGATCTTGGGCACGCACGCACACGCGCCCGACGCCCGGCATGAGTTTTAAGCCACCGGGTCCGGGACGTGAACCGCGGTCGACTACGTGGGAGTCCAGTGACATAGCCATTACGCTAACTGCTGGTTCCCAAAAGTAAGCTGCCAGGTCTGGTACTCAAACCGCGGTCAGCCATGTGGGAGTCCAGCACTCCTAACCACCATGCCACCTGCCGGCCCCTCCAATGTCTTAACTTCTATACCACCTGCTGGCCAACCACTGATCTGTTTACTGTTTCCATAGTTTTACCTTTTCCAGGAAGTCATATAGTTGGAATAATACAGTATGTAACCTTTCAGATTGGTTTCTTTCATTTAGTAATATGCATTTAAGATTTTTCCATGTCCCTTCATGCTTCGATAGCTCATATTTTTTAATGCTGGATAATATTTCTTTGTCTGAAAGCACACTTTTTGATTCATTCACCTGCTAAATGACATTTGGGGACTAGGTCTCCACTGATACCTCATTGCCTGGGAGGAGTAGGGTGCCTAGTTAGTGCTTCCTTCGTTACTGCCTCCTCTAACTCTTGGCAGGGAAGTCAGCTTTTTTACCAACACAGTGGTAAAAGTCCTGAATCTCTATTAGGTCTTCTCTGATACTGTCTCAGACTGGAGAAGGAAAGTATTTCATTATTTCAAGGTGGGCGTAGAATTCTTGGCTCCACATACTGTCTCTGCTGGCATGGAGTATATGGGTGGGTTTCTTTATGTGTGTGGATGGGGGTTGTTCTTGCTCCATACTTGGTCTTCCCTGACCCTCACTAGTAGTGATTCAGGGTTATTAAGGCATGTTCTTATAGCCTCATGAGGGTGAAAGTCTAAGCTCAGTCTTTTCTGGTATAGGTAGGGCCACAGTTAATTTCTCTGCTTTTGGTTGGAGTAGAGTGATTGTTGTTCAATGTTTTCTGTCTTCTTGATTAATTATTTTCCTAGCCCAAGAGAATAAGATTTTGTCAGAATTCTTTTTGTCTGTGCTTGTTAGAGTTTTGTTTTGTTTTACTTTGTCTTATCTTGTCTTGTTTTCATTTTGTTTTGAGCTATTAGCTTCAATTCCAAGTCTGCAATATAAGGCACAAAGAAAGTTCATGTCATTCTTCCCATCTTGAGGACCCTAGGTGATCTGCCTTCTTTCCATCTTTCAGAGTTTTCTTATGTTTGTTTTATATATATAGTGCCCAAGAATTTTAGTTGTAATAGCAAGAGGAATAGGGCAAAGTATGTCTATTCCATCTTCCCCTATCTAATTTTTTAAAAATAATGATTTTATTTAACTCCATTTATTTTATTATTTTCCAGTTTGATTGGAGGTGTGGGGAGGAGTGAGAAAACAAGCCACCAGGTGCAAGACTTGAACTGTGGTCGGCTATGTAGGAGTCCAGCGCCTTTAACCACCATGCCACCTGCTGCCCCTCCCCATCTTATTTTAAATAAACAAAAACACTTCACACCCTCCATTATTGTCATTTGCATGTTTCAAAGAAGTTAAATACTGTGACTTAAAATGAATCAAAGCAATGATAATTTTAGAAAACTATTATGCTTATCCTGAAAGAGACATCTTTTGGACTTTGATAACCTGATAGCAATGGTCACAGAGAGCCTGCTTATTTACTGCAATTAAGATTGCCTTTTGAGATTCTGCAGAAAGAATGACAGGTCCCTTTGAATGTGATGTTCCATTGCGTGGGTTTGTTTTTGTGGCCCGAAATGCAGAAAAACTAGTTTTGCAAATGTTGAGATGTACTGTCTGCAGTTTATGTTAAGGAAACCATAGTTATTATAATATCAAAGGTGCCTTTTAAAGTTCTGCACTAAAGCCTACTGCTCCAACATACATTCTCCCGTGGAGACTATGATCTAACCTCCAGAGCACAGGACTTGTCTTTCAGAGCCATGTGTCTCTAGCAATGGATGAGCTGCCTGCTCTTCACACATCTCTCTATGAATATCATTTCCTGCACCTGAGCTTTAGGTGAGGATTTGATGACAGGGAACTCAAGATTACCTTTTCCAATAGGAAGTCCTGGGAATGGCGGTAGGCCATCTTGTTGATTAACAGTTATGCGTTGCCCATCCATGAGATGTGACAGGCAAGGGAATTAATATCTATCCTGCAGGGGACTTTGATGACCAAATGAATGCCAAATATTCCACTCCAGTCAATTCCTGGCATCAAGGAGGCCACTGATAAATGGTAGCTCCTTCCTTCTACCATACTCCAATTCTTACCTCCCAGCTCCTGTTCCTCATTCCTTACTTCTACATCTACCCATTTTAAAAAATTATTATTATTTTATTTAACTTTATTTATTTTTAATTTCACCAGAGAGGAACAGAGTGAGTGTGTGTGAGAGAGAGAAGGAGAAAGTGAGAAAGCAAGCTGCCAGGTCCAGGACTCGAACTGCAGTCGGCCATGTGGAAATCCAGTGTCCTTAACCACCACATCACTGACTGGCCCCCATCTGCCTGTTTTAACTTTTTTTAAAAAAAGTTATTTTATTTAACTTTATTTATTTATTCATCTATTTCAAGTTGCCCATAAAGGGACAGAGTGAGTGGAAGAGAGAGAGAGGGAGAGAGCAAGCAAGCCGCCAGGTCCAGGACTTGAACCATGGTTGGCCATGTGGGAGTCCAGCACCCTCAACCACCATGCCACCTGCTGCCCCCTATGCCTGTTTTAACTTTGCTAGCCCTATTCCTCCTTCCCTTTAGAGATCATCAGAGATGTCAGTTTACATGGTTATCAGTATACTCATTAGTTTGGTGTTTAATGGTCCCTAAGTGTCTTTCCAGACTGGGTTCCTAGTCCCCATCAGAAAGAGTTGTTGAGAAATCATCAAACATAAGCCATTATGTACAGGTTGCCCTAATTAGACCAACAGCACACAGTGTTACTTGGGTCTGAAGAACTGGCATATGAGGAAATCATCCCATCCTGTCCTGGGCTCACAGCTCCTGGGCATCTGGGGAATCACTGTCTCCCCAGAACTTGCTGATGAGGGATTATATCAGTGGACTGTAAGTGTTGAAATATGAAGGAGGGGGGTACTACAGATTGGGCAACAGAGAACCAAGCTTAGTGAAGCCTTTTTTTTCATTTGTTTATTTTATTTTCATTAATTTTTTAATATAATTTTTATTTCAATTTCAATCACATGTCACTTAGCTTGCAAAGTGAATATTCCAACATGTATACATTTCTCACCAGTACAGTTGAGAATATTATACACATTATTAACAGATAATAACCTATTTCTTTGTCCTATAAATGCCTTGCCTATCTATATTTCTCCTTAATGTCCTTCCTTAGACTCTCCTTAACCCACTCTCTTCTCACACTATATCTGCTATTTATAACCATTTTCTATGTTTCTATATCCTCTACTCATTCAGTTTGGGCCATAGAGTGTGGACACTCAGTATATATTCCGTGGAGACATACAATGTCTCTCCTTCATAGCCTGGCTTGCTTCACTCAGCAGTAAATCTTTCATATTCATTCACTTTCTGTCAAAAGCCAGGATCTTTATTATTATTTTTATTTTTATTTTTTTTAATTGCTGAGTAGTATTACATAGAGTATATAGGGGACACTTTTTTCAATCCATTCTTCTGTTCGTGGGCATTTGGGTTGGCTCCATGTCTTAGCAATCATGAATAATGCTGCAATAAGTATCGATGTGCAAGCACTTTTCTGACTAAGGATTCTTCTGTCCTTTCTGTAGATACCAAGGAGTGGGATTGCTGGATCATATGGTTTTTCTATTTGTAGATCTTTGAGGAATCTCCATATTGTTCTTCTCCTGTCCATAGTGGCTGGACCAATTTATATTCCCACCAGCAGTGTAGGAGAGTTCCCCTTTCACCACACCCCCTTCAGCACTTACCACTTTTTTTTGTTTTGTTTTGTTTTAATCTTAGTCATTTTGAATATATCACCGAGGATTTGTTCTTTCTTCATCTTTAAGTCTCAGAGGCCACAAGAGTTTCTTGCTCTGCTGAGGCTTGGTTTCTGTACTGAGTGCAACCTTGCTCTTAACCCTGATCCTTCCCATGACCTGCTTTGCTTACTCATTCATTCATTTAGTCAGTCAGCCACCATTTATCAGCCCTACATATTTGAAGAAGATATAACAGTGAATAGATTTTTAACCTCAAGGACCTTACAGCCAAGTAGATGAAGACAGATAAAAAACAACTAAGAACTACATGTAAAATGGAAGCTGACCTTTGGAAGAGAGGTTAAAAATCTTGCTCTTTGGTAGGATCCTAGCCCCTTTTCTTCTGCCATTACCCCTCATAGTTGGTCTATATACCCAGTGCAGCTTCTCCCGTCCCCCTTCTACGTCTGCTAAAGAATCACATAAGCATACATGAGAACAGTTGAAACCCATTACTGTCAACAGTGGCATGAGGTTGGAAATGAGAGTGAGTTTATGGGGGGAGGGGGGAGAATGACCAGATGAAGGCCCCAATTCCCGGGAGCTCTTTGGAAAAAAAAAAGGTACAAGTTGCCCCCAGGGCAGAGTACAATGGCCATCTCTAAGCCTTGGTGCCTCTGAGTCATTAGGACCCCACTCTGGCACCTTCGATCTGAGTAAGGCTTGGCCTTTCTTGACCTTCATCTCTAATTTTCTGTTTTGGTTTCTTAGTCAGGTCTCGATGTCCTTATCTTTTTTAGTTTGCCAAATGAGGGAAAGGAAAACTGGCACTTGAGCCAGAATTACCTAAAAGCCCTGCCAAGCAGGCCTCCTCCCTTCAGAAGAGATGAGTGGGATGGGAACGGGCGCCAGACATGCAGGAAAATTCCCCCAGCATAATGACGACTCAGTTGGTAGAATTTTTATAAATTGTTAAGTGCAGTGGATTAGGGCTACCCTGATCTATGAGACAGCTGAGAAATTGGGAGTGACATGTAGACTCCTTGAACCACTCAGTGTGGTCTGCTATCTAGATGTAATGGACAAGGCCTGGCTGTAGGTGCCACAGTGGTGTCTCAACTCCCTTGACCACATGACTGTGGGTCATGGGATTGTCAAATTTAATAGGGGGTTAGGACTCTGTTAACTTTGAATTTTAGATGAACAATGAATGTAGTATAAGTATATTCCATGCAGTAACATTTTAGTATATCTCAAATATTGCAATTTACTTATACTACAGCATTATTCACTTTATATCTGAAATTTAAATTTAACTGAAGTCCTATATTTTATCTGGCTACCTTACATGGCTAGGATAAAAACCACTATGTAAGAGAAGAACTGGACTTATTTATTTATTTATTTATTGTTTCCAGGGGCTTAGAATATGACCAGTGGCCACTGGGCCTGGATCTGAGAGCAGGGAAAAGATTTCACTAGCAGGGGGGTCAATTAAAGCCATGGGGCATCCTTTCCTGGATGACTTCGAATTAGAAAACTCTGAGGGTGACCAGCAGATGGTATAATGGTTATGTTGCTGGACTCCCACATAACCATCCATAGGCTGAGTCCCAGAACTGATGTCTTAAAAACTCATGCCAGGTGCATGTGTGAGCGTGCCTAAAATCCTGAGTGGAGAATGGAGAAGGGATTGCAGCATGGACATCCCCTCGGGGGTGGGGGAGTGATTTCTCACTTTCTGTCTCTCTGTTTCTCTCTGTCTCTCTGGCGAGTGTATATGCCCTATAGCAAAAATCTCTCTTAAAAAAAAAAAAAAAAGAGACAACTTTGAGAGCCCTTCCAGCTCTGA
>NW_006207730.1:240694-244575 GCF_000334495.1 Tupaia belangeri chinensis
TTTTTTTTGGAGAGATTTTCACTGTAGGGCGCGTGCGCTCGCCAGACAGACAGAGAGAGACATAGAGACAGAAAGCGAGAAATCACCCCCCAGGGGGGATGGTCACGCCGCAATCCCTTCTCCTCCATTCTCCTCTCGGGATCTTGGGCACGCACGCACACGCGCCCGACGCCCGGCATGAGTTTTAAGCCACCGGGTCCGGGACGTGAACCGCGGTCGACTACGTGGGAGTCCAGTGACATAGCCATTACGCTAACTGCTGGTTCCCAAAAGTAAGCTGCCAGGTCTGGTACTCAAACCGCGGTCAGCCATGTGGGAGTCCAGCACTCCTAACCACCATGCCACCTGCCGGCCCCTCCAATGTCTTAACTTCTATACCACCTGCTGGCCAACCACTGATCTGTTTACTGTTTCCATAGTTTTACCTTTTCCAGGAAGTCATATAGTTGGAATAATACAGTATGTAACCTTTCAGATTGGTTTCTTTCATTTAGTAATATGCATTTAAGATTTTTCCATGTCCCTTCATGCTTCGATAGCTCATATTTTTTAATGCTGGATAATATTTCTTTGTCTGAAAGCACACTTTTTGATTCATTCACCTGCTAAATGACATTTGGGGACTAGGTCTCCACTGATACCTCATTGCCTGGGAGGAGTAGGGTGCCTAGTTAGTGCTTCCTTCGTTACTGCCTCCTCTAACTCTTGGCAGGGAAGTCAGCTTTTTTACCAACACAGTGGTAAAAGTCCTGAATCTCTATTAGGTCTTCTCTGATACTGTCTCAGACTGGAGAAGGAAAGTATTTCATTATTTCAAGGTGGGCGTAGAATTCTTGGCTCCACATACTGTCTCTGCTGGCATGGAGTATATGGGTGGGTTTCTTTATGTGTGTGGATGGGGGTTGTTCTTGCTCCATACTTGGTCTTCCCTGACCCTCACTAGTAGTGATTCAGGGTTATTAAGGCATGTTCTTATAGCCTCATGAGGGTGAAAGTCTAAGCTCAGTCTTTTCTGGTATAGGTAGGGCCACAGTTAATTTCTCTGCTTTTGGTTGGAGTAGAGTGATTGTTGTTCAATGTTTTCTGTCTTCTTGATTAATTATTTTCCTAGCCCAAGAGAATAAGATTTTGTCAGAATTCTTTTTGTCTGTGCTTGTTAGAGTTTTGTTTTGTTTTACTTTGTCTTATCTTGTCTTGTTTTCATTTTGTTTTGAGCTATTAGCTTCAATTCCAAGTCTGCAATATAAGGCACAAAGAAAGTTCATGTCATTCTTCCCATCTTGAGGACCCTAGGTGATCTGCCTTCTTTCCATCTTTCAGAGTTTTCTTATGTTTGTTTTATATATATAGTGCCCAAGAATTTTAGTTGTAATAGCAAGAGGAATAGGGCAAAGTATGTCTATTCCATCTTCCCCTATCTAATTTTTTAAAAATAATGATTTTATTTAACTCCATTTATTTTATTATTTTCCAGTTTGATTGGAGGTGTGGGGAGGAGTGAGAAAACAAGCCACCAGGTGCAAGACTTGAACTGTGGTCGGCTATGTAGGAGTCCAGCGCCTTTAACCACCATGCCACCTGCTGCCCCTCCCCATCTTATTTTAAATAAACAAAAACACTTCACACCCTCCATTATTGTCATTTGCATGTTTCAAAGAAGTTAAATACTGTGACTTAAAATGAATCAAAGCAATGATAATTTTAGAAAACTATTATGCTTATCCTGAAAGAGACATCTTTTGGACTTTGATAACATGATAGCAATGGTCACAGAGAGCCTGCTTATTTACTGCAATTAAGATTGCCTTTTGAGATTCTGCAGAAAGAATGACAGGTCCCTTTGAATGTGATGTTCCATTGCGTGGGTTTGTTTTTGTGGCCCGAAATGCAGAAAAACTAGTTTTGCAAATGTTGAGATGTACTGTCTGCAGTTTATGTTAAGGAAACCATAGTTATTATAATATCAAAGGTGCCTTTTAAAGTTCTGCACTAAAGCCTACTGCTCCAACATACATTCTCCCGTGGAGACTATGATCTAACCTCCAGAGCACAGGACTTGTCTTTCAGAGCCATGTGTCTCTAGCAATGGATGAGCTGCCTGCTCTTCACACATCTCTCTATGAATATCATTTCCTGCACCTGAGCTTTAGGTGAGGATTTGATGACAGGGAACTCAAGATTACCTTTTCCAATAGGAAGTCCTGGGAATGGCGGTAGGCCATCTTGTTGATTAACAGTTATGCGTTGCCCATCCATGAGATGTGACAGGCAAGGGAATTAATATCTATCCTGCAGGGGACTTTGATGACCAAATGAATGCCAAATATTCCACTCCAGTCAATTCCTGGCATCAAGGAGGCCACTGATAAATGGTAGCTCCTTCCTTCTACCATACTCCAATTCTTACCTCCCAGCTCCTGTTCCTCATTCCTTACTTCTACATCTACCCATTTTAAAAAATTATTATTATTTTATTTAACTTTATTTATTTTTAATTTCACCAGAGAGGAACAGAGTGAGTGTGTGTGAGAGAGAGAAGGAGAAAGTGAGAAAGCAAGCTGCCAGGTCCAGGACTCGAACTGCAGTCGGCCATGTGGAAATCCAGTGTCCTTAACCACCACATCACTTACTGGCCCCCATCTGCCTGTTTTAACTTTTTTTAAAAAAAGTTATTTTATTTAACTTTATTTATTTATTCATCTATTTCAAGTTGCCCATAAAGGGACAGAGTGAGTGGAAGAGAGAGAGAGGGAGAGAGCAAGCAAGCCGCCAGGTCCAGGACTTGAACCATGGTTGGCCATGTGGGAGTCCAGCACCCTCAACCACCATGCCACCTGCTGCCCCCTATGCCTGTTTTAACTTTGCTAGCCCTATTCCTCCTTCCCTTTAGAGATCATCAGAGATGTCAGTTTACATGGTTATCAGTATACTCATTAGTTTGGTGTTTAATGGTCCCTAAGTGTCTTTCCAGACTGGGTTCCTAGTCCCCATCAGAAAGAGTTGTTGAGAAATCATCAAACATAAGCCATTATGTACAGGTTGCCCTAATTAGACCAACAGCACACAGTGTTACTTGGGTCTGAAGAACTGGCATATGAGGAAATCATCCCATCCTGTCCTGGGCTCACAGCTCCTGGGCATCTGGGGAATCACTGTCTCCCCAGAACTTGCTGATGAGGGATTATATCAGTGGACTGTAAGTGTTGAAATATGAAGGAGGGGGGTACTACAGATTGGGCAACAGAGAACCAAGCTTAGTGAAGCCTTTTTTTTCATTTGTTTATTTTATTTTCATTAATTTTTTAATATAATTTTTATTTCAATTTCAATCAAATATCACTTAGCTTGCAAAGTGAATATTCCAACATGTATACATTTCTCACCAGTACAGTTGAGAATATTATACACATTATTAACAGATAATAACCTATTTCTTTGTCCTATAAATGCCTTGCCTATCTATATTTCTCCTTAATGTCCTTCCTTAGACTCTCCTTAACCCACTCTCTTCTCACACTATATCTGCTATTTATAACCATTTTCTATGTTTCTATATCCTCTACTCATTCAGTTTGGGCCATAGAGTGTGGACACTCAGTATATATTCCGTGGAGACATACAATGTCTCTCCTTCATAGCCTGGCTTGCTTCACTCAGCAGTAAATCTTTCATATTCATTCACTTTCTGTCAAAAGCCAGGATCTTTATTATTATTTTTATTTTTATTTTTTTTAATTGCTGAGTAGTATTACATAGAGTATATAGGGGACACTTTTTTCAATCCATTCTTCTGTTCGTGGGCATTTGGGTTGGCTCCATGTCTTAGCAATCATGAATAATGCTGCAATAAATATCGATGTGCAAGCACTTTTCTGACTAAG
>NW_006207730.1:244666-258813 GCF_000334495.1 Tupaia belangeri chinensis
TCCTGTCCATAGTGGCTGGACCAATTTATATTCCCACCAGCAGTGTAGGAGAGTTCCCCTTTCACCACACCCCCTTCAGCACTTACCACTTTTTTTTGTTTTGTTTTGTTTTAATCTTAGTCATTTTGAATATATCACCGAGGATTTGTTCTTTCTTCATCTTTAAGTCTCAGAGGCCACAAGAGTTTCTTGCTCTGCTGAGGCTTGGTTTCTGTACTGAGTGCAACCTTGCTCTTAACCCTGATCCTTCCCATGACCTGCTTTGCTTACTCATTCATTCATTTAGTCAGTCAGCCACCATTTATCAGCCCTACATATTTGAAGAAGATATAACAGTGAAATGATTTTTAACCTCAAGGACCTTACAGCCAAGTAGATGAAGACAGATAAAAAACAACTAAGAACTACATGTAAAATGGAAGCTGACCTTTGGAAGAGAGGTTAAAAATCTTGCTCTTTGGTAGGATCCTAGCCCCTTTTCTTCTGCCATTACCCCTCATAGTTGGTCTATATACCCAGTGCAGCTTCTCCCGTCCCCCTTCTACGTCTGCTAAAGAATCACATAAGCATACATGAGAACAGTTGAAACCCATTACTGTCAACAGTGGCATGAGGTTGGAAATGAGAGTGAGTTTATGGGGGGAGGGGGGAGAATGACCAGATGAAGGCCCCAATTCCCGGGAGCTCTTTGGAAAAAAAAAAGGTACAAGTTGCCCCCAGGGCAGTGTACAATGGCCATCTCTAAGCCTTGGTGCCTCTGAGTCATTAGGACCCCACTCTGGCACCTTCGATCTGAGTAAGGCTTGGCCTTTCTTGACCTTCATCTCTAATTTTCTGTTTTGGTTTCTTAGTCAGGTCTCGATGTCCTTATCTTTTTTAGTTTGCCAAATGAGGGAAAGGAAAACTGGCACTTGAGCCAGAATTACCTAAAAGCCCTGCCAAGCAGGCCTCCTCCCTTCAGAAGAGATGAGTGGGATGGGAACGGGCGCCAGACATGCAGGAAAATTCCCCCAGCATAATGACGACTCAGTTGGTAGAATTTTTATAAATTGTTAAGTGCAGTGGATTAGGGCTACCCTGATCTATGAGACAGCTGAGAAATTGGGAGTGACATGTAGACTCCTTGAACCACTCAGTGTGGTCTGCTATCTAGATGTAATGGACAAGGCCTGGCTGTAGGTGCCACAGTGGTGTCTCAACTCCCTTGACCACATGACTGTGGGTCATGGGATTGTCAAATTTAATAGGGGGTTAGGACTCTGTTAACTTTGAATTTTAGATGAACAATGAATGTAGTATAAGTATATTCCATGCAGTAACATTTTAGTATATCTCAAATATTGCAATTTACTTATACTACAGCATTATTCACTTTATATCTGAAATTTAAATTTAACTGAAGTCCTATATTTTATCTGGCTACCTTACATGGCTAGGATAAAAACCACTATGTAAGAGAAGAACTGGACTTATTTATTTATTTATTTATTGTTTCCAGGGGCTTAGAATATGACCAGTGGCCACTGGGCCTGGATCTGAGAGCAGGGAAAAGATTTCACTAGCAGGGGGGTCAATTAAAGCCATGGGGCATCCTTTCCTGGATGACTTCGAATTAGAAAACTCTGAGGGTGACCAGCAGATGGTATAATGGTTATGTTGCTGGACTCCCACATAACCATCCATAGGCTGAGTCCCAGAACTGATGTCTTAAAAACTCATGCCAGGTGCATGTGTGAGCGTGCCTAAAATCCTGAGTGGAGAATGGAGAAGGGATTGCAGCATGGACATCCCCTCGGGGGTGGGGGAGTGATTTCTCACTTTCTGTCTCTCTGTTTCTCTCTGTCTCTCTGGCGAGTGTATATGCCCTATAGCAAAAATCTCTCTTAAAAAAAAAAAAAAAAGAGAAAACTTTGAGAGCCCTTCCAGCTCTGATAGTCTCTAAGCCTCAGGATCCCCAGTAATTTTGTGAAGATGGAGTGAGAAGATGATAGAGAGGGATAGAACTGAGGATTGGAAGCCCTTAAACAACCTTAACAACTTTTCTGTTTAGTGTTAAGATGGTAGGATGCATGGTTGTGTAAGTGGGATACATGGCCTTCTCTGAGTGGATGGGAAGACAGCGCTCCTAAAACATGATGAACACTCAGAATGTCACTGTTTCTCCTCTTGAATCTCTAATAGCCTTTTCCAAGGTAACACTGCTCAGAGGGAAGTCTATCCCATGGCATTTTAACTCTGGGCTTTAACTCCTCAGCACCCCTTTCTACTCTTCCAACCCCTTCTCTTAATGATAGTGACAGTGGCAACCTACATATCGACACTATTTCATAGTTTACAAAATGATCAGTCAGCTGTTACTTCTCTGGAGTCTCACAAACTTGAGAGGAACCACTCATTATCTCCTACTTACAAGTGAGGAAACCAAGCCTCAGAGATTCACCAGTGTAACATAGGCAAACATCGACTGTGTGGCCTGTGTTGGGTTGGGGCATACAAGAATAATGAGACCCAGTACTATCCATTTCCTATGCCTGAGAGCTGCCAGAAAAGGTGAGGGTGAGGACTCAGTCAGGGGGACAAATTCCTGAAGAAGTGGGAACAACACAGGTCTGCAGAGCCAGGCTTGATATGTCTTTGAGTCACCCTTTGAGGTGACTCAGTGGAGGAAGTGACCACTTAGCCCCCAGATGATCTTCCTCTCTATCAGGCAGCTCCTACATCACAGAGTGTTGTGCTGCTGCTTTGCCACCATAGCTGGGCTTCTTTCTTTCTTTCAGACTGACCATAGTCTCCACTTGCTGCCTTGGTGCTGGCCCCTAATAATGTCCTAGAGCCCTGTGCACTTGGCTCCCAGCCTACTCCCAGCAGCGCTGAGGCAGCTTCTCCTTGGCAGAAAAGTACAGGTACTTTCTCTTCTAGGCTGCTTGGGGCCTCACAGAATGTTCTTCTTCTGCCCCATCCCCAACATCAACCCTCTGTCAGATACAATTTTTGGTGAAATTTCTGTTGTAAATAGATGAAAAGAGAGCTAGCATTTCCTCCTCCCCCCCCTTTTTTTGGAGAGGTTTTTGCTATAGGGTGCATGCGCTCGTCAGACAGAGAGAGACGTAGAAACAGAAAGCGAGAAATCACCCCCCAGGGGGGATGGCCACGCCGCAATCCCTTCTCCTCCATTCTCCTCTCGGGATCTTGGGCATGCACACACATGTGCCCGGCATGAGTTTTAAGCCACCGGGTCCAGGACGCGAACCACGGTCGACTACATGGGAGTCCAGCAACATAGCCATTACGCTAACTGCTGCCCCCCCCCCTTTTATTAAAGAGAGTTTTTTTCTATAGGGCACATGCATTCACCAGAGAGACAGAGAGACAGAAAGCAAGAAATCACCTCCTTGGGGGATGGCCATGCCCTAGTCCCTTTTCCTCCATTCTCCTCTCGGGATCTTGGGCATGCACACACATGTGCCCGGCATGAGTTTTAAGTTGCTAGGTTCGGGACTTGAACCGTGGTCGACTATGTGGAAGTCCAGTGACATAGCCATTATGCCATTTGCTGGTCCTGCTAGTGTCCTGTTTTTAGAGGGTACAGGCCAGCCCAGAATTCTGTTCACCCTCCTCCTCCTCACTCCACTCATTGAAATTGGCCTTATATCAAGTCTCTGGAAACCCAGGGTATACAGAGCACACTCTAGAAATTACTATCTGGCTTTACTGGTCATTACAGGGTCAGCTTGTCTCACAGGGCCCTATAGCAAATGGTGACCAAAATTAAGCTTATAATTTGCTCCACTCACCCTGTAAGAAGTGCTCTTCCTCCCCCTGTTCCTCATATCCACCACCCAGGGACCCAGTCAGAATCATGGCGATCACCTGTGGCTCCTTCCTCGCTTTCTTTTTCTCTTTCTTTTTCTTTCTTTCTTTCTTTCTTTCTTTCTTTCTTTCTTTCTTTCTTTCTTTCTTTCTTTCTTTCTTTCTTTCTTTCTTTCTTTCTCTCTCTCTCTCTCTCTCTCTCTTTCTTTCTTTCTTTCTTTCTCTCTCTCTCTCTTTTTCTTTCTTTCTTTCTTCTTTTTTTGAGAGTTTTTTGCTATGGGGTGCATGCGCTTGCCAGAAACGGAGACACAAAAAGTGAGAAATTACCCCCCAGGTAGGATGGCCACACTGCAGTTGCTTCTCCTCTATTCTCCTCTTAGGATCTTGGGCATGCACGCGCACATGCCCAGTGTGAGTTTAAGCCACCAGGTCTGGGACTCGAACCGTGGTCAACTATGTGGGAGTCCAGCGACATAGCCATTACGCCAACTGTTGGTCCATCCCTCTTTCATCTTCACACCAGATCTTCAGGCTGGACTCTTTCCTAGCTGCCAGAGACTTTTCTGTCCCTTATCTTGCAGCCATGCTCGATGTTTATAGACCTTTGTTCCCCAATAGAGGACAGTTTTAAGACATTTCCCCAATAGGAGCCTGGATCTTAATTAAGGATGGGTAGCTCCTATTCCAAATAATAAAGCCAGTAGTATGGAGAAAGAAATGAGGGCTGACTGGCCTTTCTGTACCATCTAAAGTCCTCATATCCCACAGGGGCTTATATTATGAGCCACTTAATTTACTTGTGGAGGTGGAGCTGGTCCTACCAGTAGGTGTGAGGAGAAAAGGGCAAGACTGAGTATCCTTCACAGGTACAGTTAGGCTTCTGGGCCCTCAGAGACACCTTGTGCCTGAAAGTTGTCCCCATGTGACATTTGGCACAAGTCACTGTCCAGGTTCAGAAGCTGACTTTGCCTCCTCAGTACCCACAGGACTAAGGCCAAACTCCTCATCTCATGGTTCAGACTCTTTTGGAGACTGACACTCCTGCCTTTTTTAACCTCACTTCCCACCAGTCCATTCACAAAACTACCTTTCTATCCAAGTAGGTTAACTGTACCTGACACCCTCAATATATTTCCTGAAAAATTCTACAAGGCTGGATACAGGGAGTGTGGCCATGCCAGGGCAGAGCCATAGTGGACATTTACCAATGCAACTCCCCTTTGGAGGCATATGAGCCTCAGAAAGGAGAGAGTCCATCATCTCTCACAGAGGATTGTTGCTGTAGGGCCTCAGAGGTCTCCTCCTTCTTCTTTGCCTCTGTAAAAACAGGCGAATCCATGGGCTGGCTCTGTGGTACAGCGGTAATGTGTTTGCTGCTCAAGAGAAGCTGTATCCTACATGGCAATTGCAGTTCAAGTCCCTAGCCTGGCTAGCCTGAGACACATGAAGCACAAGTGATCTGATAGGCTGGTAGAAGGGGAGTGAGATGTGACCAGACCCTGTGGAGGATACTTATCTTTTTCTCTCTATTTCTCACATGTACAAATGCATATGCTCTATCATAAATAAAGAAGAGAAAACTTAAGTCAGTCCTATCTCTTTTCTGCTCAAAACCCTACAATGGCTCTCCCTTTCAGTCAGAATTCAAGGCCAATTCCTTACACTGGCCTGAAAGGCCCTTCATATAGCTCTCTACCCTCATCTACTCAGTCCCTTACCTCAAGTCTTCTTGTTGCTCCTTGAAATGTGCCAACTATACCTTACTTCAGGGGCTATGCACTGACTATTTCCTCTGCCTGGAACATTTTCAGTTCAGACAGCCAAACAACTTCCTCACTTCCTTCAAGTCTTTCCTCAAATGTCACCTTCTCAGTGTGATCTTCCCTGACCACTCTTAATTTGAAGGCCTGCTGTCCTATCCCAATCCTTTCTAACCATCGTCCAGCACTCTGGATCCTTCTTACTCTGCTCAAACTTTTTTCCCATAGCATTTATCACCTTATAACATACAACTTAGGTAATTAAATTTCTACCACCTGCCTTACCACACCAGGATATAAACTACACAAAAACACAAATTTTTGTTTGTTTGTTTTTCTCCCTGATATAACCCAGCTGCCTAGAATAGTACCTGGCATAAATTATGTCCTCAATAATTACATGTTGCATTAAGAAACTCTTCTGTCCCAGGCTCTTTGGTGTGTACTTAACTGTGGAGCTGGAAGCCATATGCTGACCATGGTTTCAATTCCTGGCTGGGTCAGCCTGAAAACATGCTGGGAGCCTGTGCCCATGTTCAGTGTTCAGGTGGGCTAGAGGACTGGAGGAAGAAAATTGAGATGTGACAGAATTCTGTGGAAAGTACTTTTCTCTCTATCTCATGCTCACACACACTCTATCATGAATTTAAAAAAAAAAAGAAAAAAAAAGAAACCTTTCCAGTCTCTTATTTTTTGTGTGTACTGCCTTGCAGCATACTCCTAACTGGACTTAGATACTTTCACATTCATACAACTTCATCACAGTCAGAAACATACTTGGAGATGCCACCTGTTGAGAAGGATATGTAAACATGTGTAAGCAACTAGTTATTTATCTTTGTACACATATACTGAAATGCAAAGGTCACATGTGCACAAGTACATGGATGGAGAAATCACATTTTTAATTTAGTTTTTTCTTTATTTTTTTGGAGAGATTTTTGCTATGGGGTGCATGTGCTCACCAGAGAGACAGAGAGAAACAAAGAGACAGAAAGTGAGAAATCAACCCCCAAAGGGGATGGCCATGCTGCAATCCCTTCTCCTCCATTTTCCTCTCAGGATTTTGGGCATGCACATACATTTGCCTGGTGTGATTTTGAAGCTGTTGGGTCTGGGACTTGAACTGCAGTCTATGTGGGAGTCCATTCATGTAACCATTATGCCACTAATTTCCTAATTTTTAATTTCTTCGAAAAACAATTTTTGAGGGATCAGCAGATATGCTAATTAGCCAGATTATTCCACTACTTACACATATATTGAAACATCACATCATACTTCATAAGTATATACAATCCTTTATCAATTAAAAATAAAAAAAATTAAGAGACCACAGGTGGCATGATGGTTAAAGCACTGGATCCTACATAGCTGAGTCCATGATTTAAGTTCTGGACCCAGAAGCCTGAGGAACATGCCAGATGCATGTGCATGCATGTCCCAAATCATATATTAGCTTCAAATATTTAACTGAGAAATCACATTTAAAAATTATATTTGTGGGACCAGCAGATGGTGTAATGGTTATGTTGCTGAACTCCAATGTAGTCAACTGTGGTTCAAGTCTCGGACTTGGTGGTTTAAAACTCACATTGGGGGGAACCAGCAGTTAGCGTAATGGCTATGTCGCTGGATTCCCACGTAGTCGACCGCAGTTCGCTTCCCGGACCCAGTGGCTTAAAACTCACGCCGGGCGTGTGTGCGTGTGTGCCCAAGATCCCTAGAGGAGAATGGAGGAGAAGGGATTGCAGTGTGACCATCGCCCCTGGGGGGTGATTTCTCGCTTTTTGTCTCTCTGTCTCTCTCTGTCTGTCTGGCGAGCGCAAGCACCCTATAGTGAAAATCTCTCCAAAAAAACAAAAACAAAAACAAAAACAAAAACAAAAACAACCCTCACATTGGGCACTTGTGTATGTGTGCCCAAAATTCCAAGAGGAGAATGGCGGAGAAAGGATTGTGGTGTGGCCATTCCCCATCAGGGGGTGGTTTCTCGCTTTCTATCTCTCTATCTCTCTCTGTTTCTCTGGCAAGAGCATGTGCGCTATAGAAAAAATCTCTCAAAAATTATTTTATTCATTTCATAGTATGACTTGCTTTACTTAGCAGTAAATCTTCCATATTCGTTTACTTTCTATCAAATGCCAGCGAGCGTCTCTTTTATTTTTTTATGCCATATGTATATGTATATTCCAGTGTATATGTGCCACACTTTTTCAATCCATTTATCTGTTCTTGGACATTTGGGTTGGTCCCATGTCTTTGCAATTGTGAATAATGTCACAATAAACATAGATGTGCAAGTGCTTTTCTGGCTGTGTATTCCTGTCCTTTGGGTAAATATCCAGGAGTGGGATTGTTGGATTATATGGTAGTTCTATTTGTAGGTCTTTGAGGAACTTCCATATTATTCTCCACAGTGGCTGGACCAATTTACATTTCCACCAGCAGTGAAGGAGAAACTGAAAGATTGGAAGATATAAAAGCATGGAGAGCAACTGTGGATGCTAGAGACAGTGTGGGAGAAGGATGGGAAACGTGAGATGGCGAGAGGGAGGGGATCAAAGGGAAAAAGAAACAAATCATTTAAGTCACACAAAAATGGAAAATTATCTGTTGATAATAATGGGTATAGTAATATCGACTGGACTAATATACAGTGTATCCATGCTAGGAAAATTCATTTTGCATCCTGTAACGATATACAGTGATTGAATATGAAAATAAAATTTAAAATAAAATAAAATATAAAATAAAACAAATGTTATTATGATGTTGGGGGAACTTTTTGTTAAATTGTATTATTAAAAAAAAAAATCAAAGCAGTGGTGGAGGGGGTGTTTTTGCTTCTTTCCCCCCTTCTCTCTTTTTGTCTTCTCTAGTGAGTGCACACACCCTCTGGCCAAATAAATAAATAAATAAATAAAATAAAACCTACAGAATAGTGAACACCTACCACCCAGACTGTAGAGATAGTATTTTGCTGTATGTATCAATTATTCATCAATCAATATATTTTATATGCATTTCAGAGTCAATTGCAGGCATTGCTACTTTTACCTTTAAACACTTTAGCATTAATAGCTGTTCAGTTTTTGTTTACTTTTTTTTTTTTTTAAGGTTTTTGACCCAGGGAACTTGTACTCTCTGGAGAGAGACAGTGAGAAATCACTTCCTGGGGGGATGTATGTATCAATTATTCATCAATCAATATATTTTATATGCATTTCAGAGTCAATTGCAGGCATTGCTACTTTTACCTTTAAACACTTTAGCATTAATAGCTGTTCAGTTTTTGTTTACTTTTTTTTTTTTTTAAGGTTTTTGACCCAGGGAACTTGTACTCTCTGGAGAGAGACAGTGAGAAATCACTTCCTGGGGGGATGGTCATGCTGCAGTCTCTTCTCCTCCACTCTCCTCCTGGGGTTTTGGGGACATATGCTTTGGGCACATATGCACATGTGCCCAGCATGAGTTTCAAGCTGCCAGGTCTGGGACTCAAATTGTAGTTGGCCAAATGGGAGTCCAGCCCCTTAACCACTATGCCACCTGCTGGCCCCAGTATTTGTTTACGTTCAAGGTAAAATTCACAGTGTAATGTGTAAATCTTAAGTGTACATTCACTGAATCTTGAGAAATGAGTTTTTAATCTGTGTAACTCAACCTATTAAGATAGAGAACATCACTGTCTGCTTCCCCCCCTCCCCAGAGTTCCATCATGTCCCTTCCTAGTCAATCCCCTACAGAGACTACTCTGCTCTGATAATTTTCACTATAGTGTTGCGTGTTCTAGAATTTCATGTACATAGAATAATATATTATGTACTAATACTTATTCATTCAATTAAAAATGTATTGAGTATCTATTATATGCTTAAGGTATGCATGTATGGTGTCTTTTCAATGTAAGTAATAAGTTTTCCCAGACTGACCAAAAGGCTGAAGGTATTTCTAAGCCTAGTCTGTGACTGCCTCTCTTCTGTCCTCTAATCACATTGTCACTGAGAGACCATTGATAGCTGGGCCTCAGAAACAGAAAGGCAGGCCTTGTGTCCTCTCTATGCCCTGAGCTCCATGCCCACTGCCAGTCTCCCCAGTCCAGACTGGCCCTAGAGGCTCTCATAAATCCCACCCTCACACCCACTCACTTCCCACAGCAGGGCTTCATCCACATTTCTCTATCCATGTGTGTAAGGGAATGTCACAATTTCAGCCTAGGCCATGCCCAAGTGGGTAAAAGTGCAGGTAGCTGGAAGGAACTGGGCAAGCAGAGGCGGTATGTGGCCCTGCAATCCCATGGAGGGGTGGGATGGGGGTGCAGAATAGGCAGGTGCTGGAGAAGAAAATGAGAAGAGAAGAAACATCACAGACGAGACTAGGCAGGTGCCGGATAAGAAAATGAGAAGAGAAGAAACATCACAGACCCCTGAACAATCAGGGTTGAGTAGCTGAACGGCACTTACCTAGAGCCACTGGAATCCTGGGCATAATGCTCATGCCCTCCAAGAAGGACCTCAAGACTGCCATGGAGGTTTTTGCTCTTTTCCAGTGGGCCCTCAGTGCCTTTCTTATCGGTGAGTCTTCAGCCTTGGTTGTGTGACAACCCTCCTGGCTTGCCTGGTACTGAAGGATTTTAGGGTCATAGAATGTTCAGTTTTTAAACTGGGATTATCTCAGGCAAACCAAGAGAGTTGGTCACTTTGGTCTCTGACCCACCTGAGCATGACATTCATGGGATTTGTGAGTGTTTGGGTGAACACATATGGATGTGTGCCTATGTAGGAATGTGTATGTGTACATGTCTTGCTGCAGGTGTGGACAGTGAGCTCTCCTGGGTCTACAGTGGGATATTGATGGCCTGTTCTGGGAAGAGGGGAAATAACTTCACTAAGGCTAGCCAAAGAAAAGAGCTCAACTGCAACTGCAGAGATTCAAGCAAACCATCAATGAGAGACAGTTGGCCTGGTGGTACAGGGAGGCCATTTATCTACCCATTTTTCCAACACCAATAGCACAAATGTTTTGTGAAAATTACTTATATGCTGGCTACTGTGTTATAGATGCTGAAGGAAAGAATCACTGTGGGAGCAGGGCCTGGAAAATAAAACTTATCTGTCCAATGGTTCAGGTCAGTATTGGCTCGAGTTAGGGGCATGAATTAAACGATCTTGTAAACTGCCCCAGAGGACTCTCCATTGGATTTTGACTTTAATGTGTACAGAGAGGTTTTGGGGCAGGCAGCATAGCTCTAAATCAGAGATGTGGGTCCCAGGGCTAACCCCTCCTTCACTAGCTCACATGTTGGGAAGTGCCGAATGGCCTCTTTCAGATCCCTAGCTTTGCACTCTAGGAGTAGAATCATATCTGTTTGAACCCTACAGGCCTGCAAGAAGACCCTCACAATAAGTCTGTGGAAGTTAAGGCAGATATTGGTATTAATTCCCATTTTGTAGATGAGAACTGAGCTTCAGTGATATCTTTGATCAGACGCGTAGTAAGTGACAGATTCAGGATTCATGGCAGGGCGCTTCATCTGAGGCCACACTCACTACCTGGATTTGAGAAAAACCTAAGTGAAACAAGGAAATGTTCTCTGGATCGGACCCATGCCTGTCTTTAATTCTTGAAAAAATATCAATAGTTTTATATTGTGCATATCAAAACTGCTGGCCCTTGCTCTACCCTTAGTTCTATTCTTCAGAGGCAGTCATTTTTAACTTTGTTAGCTCTGTTTTCTAGTATTTACTTCTATATTTTAAAATTTTACTATTTAGAATTCATAAATATGAGGAGTTTTCAGAAAGTTTATGAAAAACTGTATGTGCCAGATGTACACATGCCTATGATCCTGGCTAGCAGATGCTGAGGGTGTATGGCAGTATAAAGACCCCGTAGGAGGTGCTTGTACGTATGTATCTCTCTCTTTCTCCTGAAATAAAGAAATGAACATTTTAAAATACTTTTTAAAATGTTTATGAAAAATGCATATTATGAAAAACCTATGCATAGATTTCAAATTTTTTACACCAAAATAAACTCGTACTATAATTTATTTTTCCACAAACTCTTTGAAGTCCTCTTGTGTTACTATTTTCTGACATAACAATTTTAGACATTGTCTATTAACTTCCTAATATGGATGAGTACTTGGCTCTATACACTGTCACTGGAACTTTCTTTCCCTCCAGCCTCCTCAAATTGTCATTGCACAGGTTTCAGCTAAATGTCTGACTATGACTAGGAAATGTTATTCATACTTGAGCTATTTAGTGTGCTAAGATTATATAAATATTTTTTCTTGTGCAATGTCTTGTTTTCCCTGGAGTTAATAATTGTCTCATTTTAAATTTCTTTTGTGGTCTACTTTATTAGGCATCTGTTAGTTATCACTAATTCATCCCCAAACTTCCAAAGACATGTTAATCTCTCAGTATGTTCAAGCACATAGGAATCTATAAGTCTCCCCATCCTTTGAAATTTATTTTATACCAGAGGGGTGTGTGTGCACACGCTAGAGAAAGGCAGAGAGAAAAAGCAAGAAAGCATTCTCTGATCTTGTCATGCTGCAATCCTTTTTCCTCCATTTCTTCATCCTATTAGGATTCTGGGCTTGTACACACATTTCCAGCATGTTTTTCAAGCTGCTGGGGTTAGGATTTGAACCATGGTCAGTTGTGTGGGATCTGACTCCCTCTGCACAGTGCTTAACTACTATCCTGTGGGGCCACCCCCTCCTTTTTAATTACTTGAGTACATTGCTGCTAGAGACCAGCATCTTCCTGTTACAATCTAGTCTTGCGAATAGCTATTACCTCCAGGTCCCTTGTGGCACCTTAGGTGCAGTCTAAGAAGATGCTCACTTCTGGGCTGTGTAAGTATTGGGTCAGTATTTGTGCAACATAGAGAGTAATTGTCTCCTTAAATGTTGTACCCCAGGCATTTTGCTCACCTCTCCCTCGTGCTGGCCCTCCTCACTTCCCTCCTTCATTGGATCCCTTTATTCCTGGATCCCAAGTCTTCCTCCTCTTGGTTTAGGCCCTTGTTTTTTTTTTTTTTTAGAGGTTTTTGCTATAGGGCGCGTGCGCTCGCCATACAGACAGAGAGAGACATAGAGACAGAAAGCGAGAAATCACCCCCCAGGGGGGATGGTCACGCTGCAATCCCTTCTCCTCCATTCTCCTCTCGGGATCTTGGGCACGCACGCACATGTGCCCGGCGTGAGTTTTAAGCCACCGGGTCCGGGACGCCAACCACGGTCGACTATGTGGGAGTCCAGTGACATAGCCATTACGCTAACTGCTGGTTCCCTAGGTCCTCGTTTTGATGAAGCATGTTCTCAAGTAGTTTTCTGAGTAAAGAGCATGGAACACAAAAGGTCTGAGACTGTATACTTAAAATTGTCTTTTATCTACCTTTATTTTTGATGAATAATTGACTGCATATACAATATCTTACCTTTGTTTCATGTAAGTATTTGAGTCTGGACTCTCTTTGTTTCAATTTTTCACAGAATAATCCTCCTATCATCCAGTCATATAGGGGAGTGGTGGGGACCTGGGAGTCTAATTCCTTGGCAGACTTTCAACCAATTCACCAGTTTCAATCAATCCTTTGCCCCATCCTTGACTTTTGTGATTCCTGGTGATTCTAAATTCTGAGTCTCTCAGATTCTTTAGTGCAAACAGACTCACTTCCTGTAGACACCCCCCCTTGCAACTAACTCAATTGTAGCTTTCTTTGTTGTAAAGCAGTTACCTATTCCTCCATTGACTTTCTAGTATGTGAATGTTTCACTGATGTCTTTCACTCACTGTCGGTACCCCCTTTAATTCTCTTTCTCCTTGTGGATGTATATTTAAAAAAACATTTTTTAATTGCTAGAGACTACTTGCCAGAGAGAGAGGGAGAGGGAGAGGGAGAAAGTACCCCTTAATGGGTATGGTCATGCTGCAATCTCTTTTCCATTTCTCCATCTTGTCAGGATTTTGGTCATGCAAGCATATATGCCTGGCATGCTTTTCAAGTCACTGGGCAAAGATTCAAGCTGTGGTTGGCCATGGAAGATCTAGCCCTCTATACACAGGACTATAAGTCCAGCTCTTAAAAAAACATGTTAATGATAATTTTCATGGGGCTCTAGCAAGAAGTCGAGGCAAAAACTTATGTTTTATCTGCTATATTCAATTAGCAATGTTTTCCATCTTTTCTTTATTTTAATTTTTTTTTGGAGATATTTTTGCTATAGGGCACGTACACTCGCCAGACAGACAGAGAGAGACAGAGAGACAGAAAGCAAGAAATCATCCCCCAGGGGAGATGGCCACGTCGCAATCCCTTCTCCTCCATTCTCCTCTCAGGATCTTGGGCACGCACGCACACGTGCCCAGTGTGAGTTTAAGCCACCGGGTCTGGGACTCGAACCGCAGTCAACTACGTGGGAGTCCAGCAACATAGCCATTACGCTAACTGCTGGTCCCTTTTTCATCTTTTCTGAGCCTTATTTTGATGCACTTTCCTACACAATCTTTTAAGATTTTATTAATTTTTTTCCACAAGTAAGAGAGAGAGTGAGAGGGA
>NW_006207730.1:258835-265244 GCF_000334495.1 Tupaia belangeri chinensis
GAGAGAAAGCACCCCCAACAGGGTATTGACTCTGCAGTTTACCTCTAGCCTCAGCCAGCCCCAGATCATGTGTATGCATGTGGCATATTAGGGAGGGTGCTGGGCTTGAATTGGGAACTTTCCTATGTCGGATTGCCTAACAGAGCATCGTGTTTTACTGCTATACCACCATCTGTCCCACTCCACCTCCCCACAGTCTGTTCATGGATGTTTCAAAAACTGAGTCCAGTAATAATTCTGAGTGTGGCTCCCTATGATTCATCTCTGGTTAAAACTTTCATAACTATTCTACAACAGTCCTGATTTATTGGAGCCTAATGTAGTACCTTATTCTATTCCAGCTTATAGTTTCTTGTTTCTTGTGTGCTCCCAATCTGGCTGAAGGTGGTGGGGCTTTGCTTTCCCTGGTATTCCATCCACTGCTGCCTTACAGAAAAAGCACAGAGAGCAAAGTTTATGTTGGAAGAAAACTGTTCTAGGACTTCTAGCCTCTGGTGGCTCACCACTGGCTCCCTAACAATGATGCACTGTAGACAGAGCTCAGCAGAGTGCTGAATCAGGTCCTAGAGAGTTGAGGGCTTACTGTGGAAAGCATTGCTGGGAAGACAAACATTTTGCCTTCTAGATCAGGTTCCCAAGGCCAGAGAGGTGAGGGTGGCTGGGGATGTGGCACACGGGCCTTGTGCTAGGGTGAGGAGGTTGTTGAGTGGGCATAGGTAAGAATGTGTGCGACCTTGGGGTGGTAGAACTCTGGAGGGAGGGTAAGTGTGACAAATTGCTCACAATTCATTAACTCTGGGCTGGGTTCCCTCCAGTAAGCATCGTGATCTTTGTCAACCTCTACTTGGTGGTGTTCACACCATACTGGCCTGTCACTGTGCTCATTCTCACCTGGCTGGCTTTTGACTGGAAGACCCCTGAGCGAGGTAAGGGCCCTGCTGGGGCTGTGTTACTGCATGCCATATGCTCTTTCCTCTTCTCTCCTTATAACGCTGACAGACTCTGGTCAATTTTCAGGTAGCCTTTTATCCTGTCCTTTCCTGGGCTAGAGAAGCTAAGGAAAGGTATTCTCTAAAGGTGCTAGAAAGTCCCAGATCAGAACTGGTGTGGGTTAGGGAGAAGCAGCTGGTAAAGCAGAAGGCAAGTCTATTCTAAATTGGCCATGATGTGCACATGCTGGTTTGCCTCTTAAGAGATGAGGAAACAGAGAGCACTCTGTGGGCCCAAAGAGTTCCCCAGAAGGCTCAAAAGAGTATGGTGGGAATGGGCAAAGCTCTGTCACATTGCCTATTTTCAGGTGGCCGCCGGTTTAACTGCGTGAGACACTGGTGCCTATGGAAACATTACTGTGATTATTTTCCTCTCAAGGTGAGTGTCCCCAGATCCTCACTTGGGCCCCAGGACCAGCTCCAACTCCAGTGCCAACGGTTGGGTCACGGTGGGGGTGGAGGACACCATCCACATGAGAGTGACATGCCCTGGAGTTGCATGTTGCCCAACCTACATGGCTAGACCCAGCAGCCCTTTCTACTCTAGGTTTCTAGTCAAAAGAGGAGGTCTCTTCCCTGGCCATGGCCCTCCTATCTCCATTTTCCTCTCCAGCTCTTGAAGACTCATGATCTCTCCCCCAGCCAGAACTACATCCTTGCCTGCCACCCTCATGGGCTCATGTCCCATGGATGCTTTGGCCACTTTTCCACAGCAACCTCAGGCTTCTCCAAGATTTTTCCTGGAATCACCCCTTATATGCTCACACTGGGGGCCTTTTTCTGGGTACCTATCTTCAGAGACTATGTCATGTCTACAGGTGAGTTGGCTCCTAGAACACAAAATCAAAGGAAAAATGGCTTCTCAAGGGATAAGTGTGGAGGGAGAGGGATAGGTGAGAGCAAGGGCATCTCTGTGATTCCCCCTCCTATTTTTAATTGCCAGAGAGTGCATATGAGAGAGAGAGAAAGCACCCCCAAATGGATTGTGTTTTTTTCTTTTTTTTTTTTAAAGAGGTTTTTGCTATAAGGGCACATGCGCTCACCAGAAAGACAGAGAGACAGAGACAGAAAGCGAGAAATCATCCCCAGCGGGGATGGCCATACCACAATCTCTTCTCCACTCTCCTCTTGGGATCTTGGGCATGCATGCATATGCGCCCGGCGTGAGTATAAGTCACCAGGTCTGGGACTCAAACCACGGTTGACTACGTGGGAGTCCAGTGACATAGCCATTATGCCAACTGCTGGTCCCATATTGTGTTTTTTAAGCTACTGGGCCTGGGACTCAGTGTGACCAGCTGTGTGGGATCTGATTCTCTTCATCGCTAGGTCACAGGGCTGGCCCACCCCTCTGGTTTTAAACAGTTACCCTAGGCTCACTCGCTCTGTGATTCTCCTTGCTCTCCCCCTCCTTTGAAGAGTTAGGGAGGAAATGTAGGGAGTTTGAGAAGTGGCCAATGACCTCTTGGCTTTTTCTGCCTGCCAGGGGCCTGCTCTGTGAGCCAGTCCTCCATGGACTTTCTGCTTACCCGTAAAGGCACAGGCAACATGCTCATTGTGGTTGTTGGTGGCCTGGCTGAGTGCAGATACAGCCTGCCAGGCTCTTCCACCCTGGTCTTGAAGAACCGGTTTGGCTTTGTGCGTGTGGCCCTTCGACATGGGTAAGGACAGTTCCAGAATGCAGGGAGGGGATCTGAATGACCAGCAGAAAATTCAAGGAAGTGGTATCTAAAGAGGGAAGAGTAAATGTATGATAGATTGTTATTGTCTATAGTCATTATGAAGATATACAATTTTTATTTGTCAATTAAAAAAAATAGAAAAAGGATGGAAGAGGAAAGTTGCCTCTAGGTTGGAGAGGAGCTGGGACCAAGTCCTGGAAACATTTCTGCTTAGGAAGAAAGAGGAGAGGATCAGTC
Source organism: Tupaia belangeri chinensis (assembly GCF_000334495.1). Taxonomy (NCBI): domain Eukaryota; kingdom Metazoa; phylum Chordata; class Mammalia; order Scandentia; family Tupaiidae; genus Tupaia; species Tupaia belangeri. The sequence continues at coordinate 261,744 of NW_006207730.1, forward strand.
CAAAGCCCATTCTACCTCCCAGAGCCTGCTCTCCCTCAACCAGCCTTTTCTCAGTCCCAACAGCCTTTCATCTGGGCCAGTCCCTCTAAAAGAGGACTGGCTATAACTTCATCTCAGAGACTTACTAAACTCAGCATGTGGGTTGAAGGGGAGAAAGCCAGATGAAATGGCCCTGGGGTCTTATCCTTCTAGTGTTTCAGACCTGGGGATGCACAAGAGGTCCTGGGTTGGCTTCCTTTTAATTTGCTGCTATATCGCCCTCATAAGCAGCCTGGAGTGGGTCTTGGAATCTCCACACACAGCCTTCACTGAGTCAGGGCTGGGGTTTGGGAAGCTTGTAGGCAGACCCAGAGACCACTGGGAGCAAGTACATATGGCTTTCTGGTCATCAAAGGACATGCTTTTTTTCCGCAGGGTGGCTCTAATCCCTTCCTATGCCTTTGGGGAGACGGACCTCTACAATCAGCATATTTTCACTCCTGAAGGCTTGGTCAACCGTTTTCAGAAGTGGTTCCAGAGTATAGTCAAGATCTATCCTTGTGCTTTCTATGGGCGAGGCTTCACCAAGAATTCCTGGGGCCTTCTACCCTACACACGACCTGTAACCACCGTCAGTGAGTGAATTTTTCTGGCAGTCTCTAAGATACAGAACCTAGGCCTGAAACTGATTCTCAGCTCTGGCTGTGCTCAGGGAGTGGCCAGGAGCAGTGGTTGGTTGGGGGATGAGGATGGGTGGAACCTGGGCGTCAGGCCTGGGGTCCATTTAGAGAAATGAGTGATCCTGAAGCTTTTCTCTTTTCTTTCTCTATCTCCTCTGGCAGTCGGGGAGCCTCTACAACTACCCAAGATTGAGAATCCCAGCCAGGAGATTGTGGCTAAATATCATGAACTCTATATTGATGCCCTTCGCAAATTATTTGACCAGTTTAAGACGAAGTTTGGCTTCTCGGAGACCCAGGAGTTGGTGATAGTTTGACTGATATCCCCAACAGCCTCTCAGCCTAGCTGAAAGGTGTGGAACCAGTGGAAACGGGAGGACAAAAGTCATCTATGGGGCTCCTGCTCTGGATCTGATTGATCCTCATTATGGGGAGGGCTATCCATTTGGTTGTTTTCTGCACTTCATCTCTTTCTTCTTTCAGCTCTACTCTGCCTTTTACAAGAAGCAGAAGAGATCCTAGGAGAGAGATGCCCTGAAGGCTTTCCCAACTCACATTGTACCAGCATTGAAGAAAGCAGTGGACATAATAAAAAGCCCATCTTCTGATACTGCTTACTGTGTGTGCCCCAACTAGTCTGATTCTAGGATCCCTGTGCATGTCTTTTCTTTTCTGGCTCTCAAACCACCCATCTCCTGACACTGAGACACAGCAGAGCTGGGTGCTTTGAGATTCAGCAGTCTTTGAGTTCAGGTTCTATCTTCTTTGAGCCATGTGACTTTGGGTTAATCAGTCAACTCTGAGCCTCAGTTTCCTCATCTGTAAAATGGGACTAGTTCGCTCTCTTTTGCTTACCTCCAAGGCTGCTGAAAAGAACAAATGATACTGAATGTGCCTGAACTTTGTAAACTGGAGAGTTACATAAAATTATTCTTCCTATGTTTTGCCCTTGAGCAAACAATGCCCTAAATTTCATGGCATCTTAATTTTCAAAAGAAAGTTTATAGTGTAGGATCTTGTATTGAAACTTTAAGTAATTTATACCCTCTGCCACCCTCTAGTCCATACTCAGTTTCTGCCTTATAAAGCTGTAAGAGAATGGGTCAGGCTCATACCTAATTTTCCCTGTCTTGTCTGTACTTGCCTGGCCCCATAACTCTGCCTTTTGTTTGAGAGTCAGCCAGCCTGCTCAGGATAGAAACAAGGTACTTGGCTTCCAGCAGCCACAAAGAACTCTCCTTAATGGCAACTCCAAGACTCTTGGCCTAGTAGTTGTTGCAACAACAGGTTACATAATTTGGCCTACAGACCCCTTTCCCTCATCCCTCTTGGGTGGATGTCACTTGGTCCAATGAGTTACACGCATCAGACTTTTCAATTTGGTCTAGAATCTCCTGTGTGTTTACTCCAGTCTGATCTGTTGTCTCTGTCCTGGGTACCTGCCTCAAGTGATGGTTTATACACAGTGAGTCAAAGATATGCTTCCACTTTTCTGCTGTCTTTGATACTTCATTTGCCAGAGATTGTGTTTTTTCCCCTTAGCTCCCATAAGGTGTTTTCAAACAGTCACCAGATCTCCTGTGACTGGTTTCCTTAAAACAAACAAACCTCTGTATTGTGGCCAGAAGACTAGCCTGGGCTCCAACATCCAGTCCATGCACTCTGGGCAATTTCAGACTTGTCATAGGCTCCTGTGTGCACATTGCTGCTGAAGTACTACATTTTTCACCTGTACAATGAAGGGAAACGCTTCTGGGATTGCAAAAAGGGCCCCCGCATTCTTAAACTAGCTGGTCTTCCCCCTGTGATTCTTTTGCTTATTACAACTTCCACAGGCCTTCTCCATGCAAATGGCTTGAGACCACCTGGTGGAGGCAAGAGAAGGGGAGGATCTGCGTAGAGTGGAAAGTGGGCTGACTGGGAATCAGATCAGGCTGACAAACTTTCTAGTTGGGTGACCTTGGTGAACTACTTAAAATCTTTTGTGTCTTGGTTTTCTCATCTGCAAAATGGGATGATACCTTTGTGAGGACTTGGAAGCTAGATCTACAGAAGCTCTTTTGGACCCAAGCCTGAAATATCTGTTACAGATGCCACTGTCTTAAGCTCAAAGAAACTCTGTGCTGTATGTCTCTGCCTCAGGACAGTGTTCCTTTGACAGGACATCTAGCCTACTGTGTATGTAGTTATAGGAAATCTAAGGTGATAGGGATGTAGATGTGTAGTCTGGGGCACAGAAAGGATGAGAGATGTCCTGACAGGGAATTCAGACTACCTTCTTTCCCTGTTTCACCCTCTGAAATGGGTGCCTTGGTCTCATGGTCTCTTGCCTTCCCCCAGCTCATGCATGGTATCACTTGCAAAGATGTACCTAACATGTAGGGATGTTCAAGGTGACTTCAAGACTAGGGAAAAAAGCGCTTTATTTGCAAAGAACAAACCATTAATTTACACAAACTTACATCCCAGTTTATATACATTATATATAGTTTATATACACAGTATCTCACACTGGATGCTGACCCCCAAAAGCAGCATTGGGCCTGCTCCAGGCCATTCTCACAACAAAGCCCTCCCCAACCCAGCCCAGCTGGAAGCTCTTTGAATAAAGAAAGACACACCCCAAACCCTCCAGGAGAGAGTCCTAAAATGGATTAAAAGAAAACAAGTAGGTTTCTTCTTTGTTTATACTTGGCCTAGGGGAATCTCCTGACAGAGATGGGGCCTGAGGCAGCACTAGGGAAGCCTAAGGATTTTCTTGTACTGGGCCAGTCTAGAGCCTTCCAGTCCAAGAGGCAGGAGCTGAGAGAACGCCTTGGGGAGTGGATGGGGGAGGGGCCCC